>NC_055699.1:22779449-23022335 GCF_017639745.1 Melanotaenia boesemani | reverse complement strand
TTATGTTTTAGGTTTGTTAATTATGTTGTTTATGTTGACTTTCCTGAACTGTTAATTTTTCTTATTTATTTTGTACAACCTCCTTGGGGTGCCCTGAAAGGCGCTTTAAAATAAATTGTATTATTATTAACAACATTGGCAGGACATGTATCTAACACTGATTTTGGCTCATGATATGGGATTTGAAGTGACTTCCTGCATTCATTCTCTTACTTCGTCAAGGAGCAGGTTTTGGAGGCTGAACTCCTGTCCTAGCACTGGACTTCTGAGAGGAAATCAACACATTTGGACAGAAATCTAAACATCAGCCTGTTGCTTAAACTCAGCCTCTGCTTCTCCAGTGATCACCAGAAATTCTCCTTATCTCTTCTTTCTACCCAGAGTCTACTTCAGAATCAAACACTGACTGGTTCACACTCAGGTTCTTTATCACATGTTAGATCAATATCTCTGTTTGCAGCAAAGGAAAATTCCTCATAAATCCACTCCATCTTCTGTTTGGTCATCTACGCTCTGTGTCTTAACCTCTGTTACCATTTTCTATCTGGAGGCTCGAGAAATATGACTCTGTCAAGTCTTGGGGTTTAACACAGGCAGATTAACACATTGACGGATATCCACCCAATTTACCCTTTTCATGGGTCCCCCCTCTGCCGGCTGTACAGTGTAAGTAGGTCCCCAAGATATCCACAACTTGATACACAGTTGCATTCCAAGCATCCTGAAATTTTGTTGCGACCTGGAGATCTATGCCGAAGATACACATGTTGACCTACAGCTATCGCTGGGCAATATACCTTCTTACTCTGAAGAACAACACGTTCAGCAGCTTTCTGCTCGCATGAATCCCTGGGCCCTAGCATGAGCTTTTTTCAACCTTTGCTGATGAACTGCAAGCCAGTCACAGCTTCTGGTCTCTTGAATGATCATTTGCCAAAAGTGCATCCACTGGAAAGATGTAGTTCCACTCCATACAAATAGGTAATATGGAGAATACCTGTGGTTGCATGCGGGTAATGTTGTAAGCATATATCAGCTCTGGTAAATGCTCAGGCCACTTCTTTTTTTCAACTGGAAGTGTGCGCAGCAACTCATGCAGGGTACGGTTAAACCATTCACATTGAGCATTGCCAGTGCGATGATGAGGCGTTGTGCATGTTTTCCTCACTCCATACAACTTACAGAGCTCAGCAATTACTTCTGATTCAAAGTTACGGCCCTGATCAGAATGTAACTGCTCAGGTATGCCATATTTCATTAACCATTCCTTCAACAGCACTTTTGCTGTGGTCTCTGCTTCTTGGTCACGAGTTGGAAAAGCCTGTGTGAACTTTGTGAGCACAAATTGTGATCACTAACACATTTTCTCTTCCATCCGTAGCTGGTTCCAACACTGTAGAGTCTACTGCCACCACCTCCAATGGTCGTGTAACAAGAAATGACTCCATCAGTGGATGAATTTTTGGATGTGTGATCTTAGTCAAGATGCACCTCCGACAGTTTTTCACCCAATGTTCTAAGTCGTTGTACATTCCAACCCAGAATGCCCTCTGTCTCAGTAGATCCAGAGATCTCTCTATCCCTTGATGACCCATAGAGTCATGTATGCTCTCCATTATCTGTTATTGCAAACAGTTAGGCACAAGTAACTGGAAACAGGTTCCATAGTGTGCATCTTCAACCACCCGATATAATAATCCATCCCTTTCTCAGATGTACTTCCACTGTTTGAACAGTAACATTACTGCTTTGGGCAGACCTCTTCTCTCTTGTGGAGTTGGTCTCCGTTTTTGACTCCAAAACGTTTGAAAAACACTGAGAACTGAGTCCTGACTCTGAAACATCCTCGGCTCCTCCTTTGTATACCCTGGAAATGTAGGTGTGGCTTCGTGGGCTCTAAACTGAGCTATGCCTGCCTCCAGAGTTCTGATTTGGTTAACAGTTAATACTTGTGGAGACCAATTCCAGAAATATCCCCCTGCAAATGACATTGCAGATAGCTATACAATCATCAAACTGTTTATCATCCATGTCAGGTTCAGGCTCCCCTGCTAACAGGTGCCGTGATAATGCATAAGCTGCAGGATTACATCTTCCTGGACGATACTTCATATCAAAGTCAAAAGCAGCCAATTGTGCCACCCACCTCTCTTCCACATCTCCCAGCTTTACATTTTTAAGATGGCACAGGGGGTTGTTATCAGTTACAACCATAAATTTGAAGTAAGTAACCATAAAACTTCTCAACTCTAGCCCACTTGAGCGCCAACAGCTCCAGTTTCATGCTGCTATAGTTTTTGTCATTTCTTGCATTTCTGAGTCGTCTGCTCGCATATGCGATCACTCTTTTTTTTAGCATTCTGCTGCTGGTATAGAATGGCTCAAAGCCCCTGATCACTTGCATCAGTCTCTAAGATGAAATGGTGGGTGAAGTCTGCATATCCTAAAACAGGTGCTGTGATAAGACTCCTCTTTAATGTGTTGAATGCCTCCTGGCAATTGGCATCCCACACTGCACTTCGTTTCTGACTTGCTCTGGCTGAAGAGCCCTGACTATTGCAATGATTTACCACGTCATGCAAGGGGGCTGCAATTCTTGAGAACCCCTCCACATATCTCCTATAACAACTACACAGACCCAAAAAGGATTGTAACTCCTTCACACTAGATGGTACAGGCCACTCCTTAACAGCTTCTATTTTAGAAGGATCTGTTGCAATACCATCTGCAGATATCTGATGACCTAAAAATCTCACTTCCTTCTGCAGGAAATGGCACTTTTCTCGCTTTACTTTAAGGCCAGTGTGTTTAAGGCGCTTAAACACTATGTCAAGTCTTTTCAAGTGGGACTGAAATGAAGGCGAGTACACCAGAATATTGTCTACATACACTAGCATAATCTCAAAGATCAAGTCACTGATAGACGCCTACATCAATCTTTGGAAGGTTGCAGGGCCGTTACAGACACCCATGGGCATCCGCAGATACTCAAAAAGGCCAAATGGCATTGTGAAGGCAGTTTTATGCCTGTCACGTTCATCCACTGCCACCTGGTGGTACCCACTTGCAAGGTCGATGGTGGAGAAGTGTTCAGACCCTTTAAAGGCATCAAAGCTCTCATTGATGCATGGCAACAGGAACGCATCCTTCAATAGTCCACGCATAGCCTTATGCTACCACCTCTTTTCCGGACCACCACCACAGGTGAAGCATATGAGCTTTCACTCTCCTGGATGATGCCCCTTTTCAGCAACTTTGAGATGTGTTCCTGAACTTCCTTATACTGGTTTGGTGGGATACGCCTATAAGGCTGTGTGACAGGTTTCAGTGACAGTCACCTTGATTTTATGTTTCACTACCAGTGAACCCCAGATAATCATCATCATCTGTAAAGACATCCATGTATCTGGCCAGTAGCACCTGTAGTGAGGCTCACTCTTCCTCAGTGGCCCCAATGTTCAGTTTGTCTAAAATTGACTGCACTTTGCTGTCATACTGTTCATCTTTAGAATCAACAGAGACCTGTTCCACATCAGCAGAGATGCGATGGAACTTAACTTCACCAGCCCTGTCACTCTCAACACATTTGGCTGTGGAGATAATGCCTAGCCTGGTTCTTGGACTGAGCCACACATCTTTAAATGAGAAGTTTACCAGCTGTAGTGGCAAAAGATTACTCATGGTATCTACAAGGGTCAGTATGATAGCTATTCCTGGAGGAAGTGGTGTGTTTGCAGGCTCTATTATGAGTTGGTTGACTTTACTACTTTCATATACATGGCCTTTAACCATGACTGTGGCCACTGAAGCAGCAGGAACACAAACTTTGTCTCTACCTGCAACCCTAGCAACGTTTTTTCTTTCAACAGTACAAGTCTGAATTTTCTCAAAAGGACTTCTCCAGCTGGAGTCTAAAGAGCTCCCCATGACAGTGTCAAACTCTGCTGTGACTAGCTGCCGACACCTGCTTATGACATTCATACCAATGATGCATGGTTCTGATACAGTAGTCAGATTAGCAGCTTTTAAAACCAAAAAGTCACAATTTGGGATCTTTAAACCCATTGTCTCAACCTGTAGTTCCACATAACCTTGATATGCGATTTCAAACCTATTTGCCACAGTTATCTTGAGCCAACTAGAAGTAGCCAGCATGGAATCATCATCACCACACAAATGTTTCCTGAAAAACTTGTCCTTGATTGTGCTCACTTCACTGCCTGTATCCAGCAAGCCATTAGCTGGAGTACCATTTAGTTCAAGATTAACTATTGGACTTTTACCTATGGCACGTTCAATCAGTTGCTCATGTGAAATCTCAGAGTGTGCTGAGCCTTCTTTTTTCCCCTGCATTGCCCGACTCGCTGCAACCAGGAGTTTCTGTTTCCCTGCTGACCTGAACATTTTCTGTATCCTACATCTTTCTGTATCTTACATCTTTTCTGTGGACATTGTCTTGCAATATGGCCTTCAGTCTGACATCTGTAGCATACTGGTCTACCATCAACAGTGAACCTTGATGAGTTCTGAGGCATATTACCTGGTGTGGCATATTTCTGGTTGAGTGGTCAAATCCTACACAGCTTTAGTGAGTTCAGAGATCACCTTGCCCTCCTTGGCCAGTAGTTTCATCACATCATCTAAGGAAACAGATTTATTATCATGCGGCTGTGATGTGTTGACCTGCCCTTTATCCGCAAGAACCTTCATGACATTTTCCAGACATCCTGGTCTCTTACTAGCATTTACAGCAGTACACTGTGCATCTGTCACACTGTGATTACTGATTCACTTTACTCTTCACACCCTTTGTATTTATTGATGGGTCTTCTGAGGCCCAGAAGTAAGCTTCTTCCCTCACTTCTATCAAAGATGATTCAGGGTGAGTTCTGACATACTTACGAAGCTCTCGTCTCAAGGAAGCATCCCTTAGACCTTTCACAAACTGATCCCTTAGTGCTTCCTTCTCATTGGCAAGTGAGTTGGGATAATATCCAAGTACTTAATGACTGTGATAGGGCATGAGAAAAGTCATGTATGTTTTGACCTTCATTCTGTTTGTAGCTATAGAAGTTCTGTAATAGCTGAGCTACGTTTATCCCTAAAAGCTTCCTGAAGATAGTGAAATAAATCACCTATCTGATCCGTTCCCTCATCTATGCGCAGTCGTACCTCCTCTAAAGCAGAACCTCATAACAGAGACATGACAAATGATGGGGACTGGTTCCTGGCAGAGAGCACACGTTCTACTCTTCGATAAATTCATCCACAGACCTCCCATCTTTATCGATATCCCCACTAAAAGGTGCAATGTGACGTTCTCTTGGCACATACACATATGATATTAGCAGGTACAATATTCAAAGAGGATATAGCAGTCATGAATTCTTGTTGCTGTCTAGTCAAGTTGCTTATCTGCTTTTGTACATCATTTTGGTCACTGTCATCTCCAGACTCACTTTCCTGATTATTCTCCACCCCCTGTTCATCCTCTACGGGGATATCTCCACCTTGGACTGACATTTCACAATACAGTTTTACAGTGTACTTTCAAAATTCAGTCTTTAAACCTTGGTCTTTATACCTACCTACAACATAGGATAAATTTGTTGCAGTCAAGGATGTCCCTTGAATCCCTCTCTCTGGCCTTGACTTGATCAGCGTCTGCTCCAGCAAGTAACAGTGATTCCTCCTCGCTGGCCAGTCCCACGTTGTCCACCATGTCAGAACCCTCAGGGAGCATTCTCAGTTGACCGCCTCTCCTGACGCAAATATCCCAGCCTGCAAGATTCACCGGCCGGCAAGGCTCCAGACTAACTTTTTGTAAGAGGAGCACAGTGGCCCCTAACTTAAATTTTTAGGAGCGCAAGCAGAAAATTTAGGGGCGCACAATGAAATCGCCTTGCAGAGCAAACATTCACATTTCCTCTCATTTTCACTGTAATAGTGATAAATACTTGAACAATAAATTCAGAAATTACAATGTTTACAATTCACATTAATTTATGCAGCAGTTGACATAATATAAAAAAACATCTTACTGGCCGCACTAATGCAAAACAAGTAGACATAGAACTTTGTAGTCGAATAATACCAGAAAAAGTTGCTAGATTTTGCTAGTTGCTTTTTTTTAAAAGTCGCTAGAGGGGTCTGAAAACTTGCTAAATATAATGACAAAGTTGCTAAATTGGCAACACTGAAGAATAATAAATTCCCCCAATACCCGCCTCTTTCCAGACATAAGCCAATCACAGTGGTTGTTCGTCCCTCCTCACACGCACATTGACTGTCGTCTTCTGCGTTGCCGTTTGTCTCCTTTTCTTGTATTGAAGTTAGTTTAAGTCAGCAAACCAGCTACTAATTTGCACACTGTGAACTACTGGGCTGAAGAGGGGAGCAGAAGTTTGTTAGCGACAAGATAAATTCAATTATAACTACCACAAGAAAAAAACTGGCAAATGTATCGGTTGCCATTGCGCGAGTAATGAAAAATTCACTCGCACTGTCTCACATTTTAGTCGCAAAATGCCACCATTTGGTCGCAGTATGGAGCCCTGGCGGGTCTCTCTTCTGCACTGCCATATATGGCAGCCAAATAAGAATCGAGTATTCACCCAGACCATTCATGTTTTCATCACACAAAACAACTAAATGATGTCCCAAATACAAAACGGACTTAATCTTCCAAGGTTGCGCCCTCCTCTGTCATATGAAGGTCGCGGACAGAAGTACAATGAAGGGGCTTGATCTTCAGCCTACATGATGGTTATTGCATTGATTATTTAATATCAAAATGGAACAGATCTGGAAAGTTACTATATATATATACACATACACATATATATATATGTAGTATATTTTATGTGTTAACAATAAACGTGTCATTATTTTTTTTATCATCCATCCATTATCTTGACCGCTTATTCCATTTCCGGTCGCGGGTGAGCTGGAGCCTATCATAGCATTTTTTTTTAATCAATAAGCGATATTACTAAAATGTTTCCAAACCATTGCAAAAAAAAGCTGGGCCGTTATAGCTTACATGGTGTATGTACGTCACTTGAGGTGCAGATTAATCTGTGCAAACCTACGCATATTTTTTCTTGTATTAGAGTTACCACTAATGTGAAAAGTCTGCAACCAGCCCACAGCAACCGCTGAAACCGTTGAGGAAACGGTAACTACCACTACAGAAATGGCAAGTGCCATTGCAGGAACGGTAACTGACGTTGTAGCGAGTGGCTGGCCTGGATTTAACGTTTCTCCATTTCTCTCTCCCCCCCCCCCTCCTGCCGCCCTCCCTCTGTTTGTAGCCGTTGAGAACAACTGCACAAAACTGACGTTACTCCATCTGCGATCGACCAGTTTGCCTCACGGTCGGTCCCGGGATGTGTGGCACAAAAGTTTGAATTTCAGATCTGAATTTGAATTTCAGATCTGAATTTGAATTTCAGATCTGAATTTGTATTTTAGATCTGAATTTGAATTTCAGATCTGAATTTTTCAAATACAAAGTTTCAACTTACCAATATAACACATTAACAAAAACAAAGATTCAATATGAAATATGGTCATTTGGATTCAGTTTTTTAAAGCAATTATTCAAAAAGGCATATTCAAATTCAAATTGAATGATTCAAATTCAAATATAAAGAATTCAGATTCGCTCCCCAGTGGCACAAACCTTATCCCATAGGGAAAGACAATTACTCTCTTTACCAAGATAATTATGAGTTAAAGTTCAGCTTCCAATCCCACCCAAAGAGCATGTGATAGTGATGCTCTACAAAGGATGCAGCTTCTCAGAACCACAGGAATTATAATTTTTATTTCTGCCTACTGCTGGATCCATTAGCTGTCAGAATTTTGTTGGAAAATAAAAAAAAAAATAAAGGAAGGGATGCTCAAGAAACTTAGAAATAGTTTACAAGCCACAATTTTACCTTTAGGAAAATCTTTCTGGAATTCAATTCATGGAAAAATTAATTGTCAAAGGCGGGATGGTTGATGATAAGTTTTGAATAAACAATAAAGTTAAAGAAGTTTAATTTAAGATATTACACAAGATCTATCCCACACAAAATAACTGGCAAGGTTCAATAATTAATTTGTTGTGGAAATTCTGTGGAAATGAAGAGGAAACTGTGAAAAAGGCCTCCTCTATTGACCATACTGCGTAACAAAGGCAGCCTAAAGTTCTCTCTCCACTTGTACTTCACCCAACAGCCAGCCAATCAGAGCACGGCAGCACTGTATGCCTCTTAATTAGTCAAGAGTAACAAGTTGTGCCTTTACTGGAATACTGCAACTTGTCTGAACACATTCCGAATCAAAGAATGTCTCGGAATGTCCTTCCTCTCGAATTCTTTCTTGGAATTGCCCTTCCTCTGTCTCACTTCCTCACACATTACCACACTATCACTCCAGACAGATAGTGTGTGTTGTTTATGCTGTTTATCAACAGTTTATGCCTGCATAAACTTTATCTACACTAAACAAAAACAAGTTGCACATGTGAGAAACTACGTTAAAACAACTGCTCTCTTTCTATTACAGTAAAATGCATTCACAGTTTTTTCTTGTGTTAAGTCAAGGTTTAACTTTGATGTCTTTGATATTCTTTTGCAATAATTTCCACATACTGGCTTAAGAAAACGTCTGTAAAGAACAAAGCTTCCTAGTGGGCATACATATTGGTTTGACAAATTTTCCAATTTCCATCACAGTTGGTCCCAAATTTGCATGGGTAATGCCTAAAAACATACACCCATAAAAGGTCAAGACTTACAGACCATGTGCAGACACAGACAGTGGAGAGACTAATGGAAAAATAACAAACATAATGCCAAAGAATAAATGAAAAAAAAAATGATAATAAATTAATTTCTATAGTGATAACATGCTTATAAATAACCACACATTGCGATTATAATCATATAAAAAACAGCTTTATGTACAAACTAGTCATATAAGAACTTGGACAGCAGCCCAGAACTGGTTCCATGAGTGTGGTTAGGATCACATCCTTGTTATGTAGTGGGCTAGAATAAATTTTCATTACATGACTTTCTGTACCTTCTATAGCTTGTACAACAAAAACACCACCTGACGGAGTGAGTGGTGTATCTGATGAAATAAAAACCTCAGGATTAGACTGATAGTCTGTCAGTGTTATTAACCAGGTGACCACGGCATAACCTTCCTGATAAAACTACTATGATGAAGACAAGAAATGGAATTATATCGCATTTTTACTGTGACTTGTTTTGAATGAATGGCTGATAAATACTTTTGTTTTTACCTGAAGGGAAACTAGAATGTTAGGACATGATCTGATAAAGTTGCTATTTATTTTAAAATAAACAACAGATGACAACACAAACACTAATTTTGTTCTAGCATGCCAGCATTGGAATGTATGAGGAGTGTTCATAATATTCTTTTTTAGCTAAGAAGAATCCAGGATACGAAAATGATCATGAATGCCACAATCTTTGACTTAAGAAAAAATCTGTTTGTAAGAACGATGGTAATGAGACCCATTAATATCAAATCAGAAGAAAAGGTTGAATGTTACTTTGGGCCTGTATAACTAGAATTTTACTCCTGAATACAGTGCTCTATGTTTGTTATCCCCACACTACCTGCAATTAATTATTTGATTAACTACTTAACTAATTAGTTAAATTTTGGGAAAGAGATGGAGGAAAATAATCCCAAGACGTGTGATCTTGTTGGCATCAATTGTAGGCATTCAGGTTAAGCTCCTCAGTGGTTTAAACAGTTTAAAAGGCTAGATCCTGTTTATTAAACCTGTATGTAAGTTACACATATAAAACTAACAGTGAGGGGTCAAAACAGATAAATTATTATATAGGAAACAAAATTTTACCGTGCCCTTCAGGGCAGTATGGCATCTTCCTGGCATTATTTTTAATTATATGTATTGTGCTAGTGTCACTGTCCAAATATACTGGTAATCAGTTATTTTATATGTGCACCAAATAAGGTAATCATTCTCAGCTGTAACTTTATGTTGTACTAGGTAAGATAAAAAACAAACAAACTGTAAAATCTGCAGTTATGAGAGATACTGATAACCTATTCATTTGAAAGACAGATTTAGTGAGTTGAAGTAGGATATGTCGAACATGCTCTATGAAGGAAATGTAACATGTATACATACAACTTCATATTTGTTATACATGTCCTTGCAGACTCTCTGGCTGTGGACTCTCAGACATTCACCGTGAAGTCGTCGCTCCAGCTTTGAGTCCAACCCTCCCATCTGAGAGAGCTGAGAGCTGAGTCACAATGAGCTGGAGGATTCAGGAGTGGAGCTTCTTTCCGCTAGGACTGGAGAGTCCACAATTGTAAACTTGAGTCTCCTCAGGTGCGTGGGTTTCTCTCCGGGTTCTCCGGCTTCTCCCACCGTCCAAAGACATGCATGTTAGGATTAATTGACACTCTAAATTCTCCCTAGGAGTGAGTGTGTGTGTGCATGGTTGTTCGTCTCTATCTGTGTTGGCCCTGCGACAGACTGGTTACCCTGTCCAGAGTGTACCCTTGCCTCTCACCTGTTACAAATGCTGGGATAGGCTCCAGCTCACCGCGGACCCCCGAAATGGAATAAGCGGTCAAGATAATGGATGGATGGATGGAGTCTCTCAGGTTCATTACATTGATGTTTTTCTTTGTGCATGTGTGTGTGTGTTTTTCTTTTGTTATTATTTTATTACGTTTTCCTTTTTTTACCTCTTGTTTTGTGTATGAGTAACAATTTAAAGTCAACATTATTCTAATCTGAATTTTCCTCAGTCTTAACCTTTACAGAATGGGGGTCTGTTACAGAAAGCAAGGGAGGTATATGTTGAATCTCTGAGTATATTAACACCAAGCTGGGAGAATTTCAGGGTTTTCCATTTTAGATAGACAGGCGAGCCTTCTTGAGTCTGTTACCATGGCAACTGATCCTGTGATTGCAAACCTCCTTCCTGTTTCTACCTGTCTCCTATCGCCTGAGATGGGCTTGGCAATTCCAGTGGAATTTCAATGGGCTGGTCAAAAAAATTGTTATCCGGATAAAAGCTATCTGGATTTGAGAATCCTCAAACCTGAGATGTTTACGAAAGTAAGTGAGGTTTTGGCTTTTTTAGGAGAAAATCTATGTGTGCACAATTATTGGGCAATTATTAGTGTGCAGAATTATTATGCAACTAAATGACAAATGAAAACTTCACCAACTCCCTTGTTTATTTCATCTGTTAATGTCAGAATAATTAACAACTCAAAATTTATAAATAAACATTTCTGACATTTTAAAAACAAAATCAGTGGCCAGTATAGCCACCCTTCTTTTCAATAATGGTCATATGCTTTTCATTAATGGAGTCTGTCAGTTTCTTGCTCTGTTAATGATCAACATTTTATGCAGCAGCAACCACAGCCTCCCAGACACTGTACAGACTGGAGGACTGTTTTCCTTCACTGTAAATTTCCCATTTAGGAAGGACCCACAAGTTCTTATTAGCTCTTATTAGGTTTAGGTCAGGCGAGGATGGGGCCATGTCATTATTTTTTCATCTTTAAGGCCTTAACTGGCTAGCCACACAGTGAAGTACTTTGATGCATGTGATGGAGCACTGTCCTACATTAAAATCTTGGACCTCTTGAAAGGTGCAGACTTTCTTTCTGTACCACTGCTTGAAGTAAGTGTCTTTCTAAAAACTGGCAGTAGGTTTGGGAGTTAATTTTGAGTCCATTTTCAACCCGAAAAGGTCCAACTAGCTCATCTTTAATTATAGTAGCCCATACAGAACCCCACCTCCACCTTGCTGGCATCTGAGTCGAAGTGGAGCTCTATGTTATTGCTGATCCAGCAAGGACCCATCCATCTAGTCCATCAAGAGTTCACTCTCATCTCATCAGTTCATAAAATCTTTAAAAAATCTGTCTTCAGATATTTCTTGCGCCCATTCTTGTTGTTTCAACTGATGCGTCTTGTTCAGTGGTGGTCGGGTTTCAGCTTTCCTTACCTTGGACATATTTCTGAGCACTGAACCACCTTGTAGTTGTGGACACTCGGAACTGGAAATATGATGGTTCTTTGATCACCACCCCAATATTTTGGCAATTTCAAGAGTGCTGCATCCATCAATAAAGACTCTTTACAATTCCTGACCTTTCAGAGTCTGTTAAATCTCTTTTTTGGACAATTTGCCTGAGGAAAAGAAGCTGCCTAATAATTATGCACACCTTAATATAGGGTGTTGGATCTCCTTAGATATCACCCTTCCTCATTAGACAAATACACATCAGCTGAAATGTTTATATCCAGTAAGTGTTTAGGTTAATACAGCTTGGAGTTGGAAAATATGCATGAAAATGATGATATGGTCAAACTACTCACTTGCCTAATAATTGTGCCACACTGTGTACATTACCAACTACATTGTGGATAGTGTGAAAATGTCTTAAAGTAAAAGGACTCAAACTTGTTAACAAAATAAAGACTGTTCAGGGTTCCTCATCTAAGGAGTGAGGTACAGCATTAACATACAACTTGTGTGCAACACTGACCTCACCATCACAAAATTGTGGTTGTGAAATGGCCGAGGTCTGTTCATGATATTTGTATCCTGGGGGAGAGTGCCTTGTACAAAGAGCTCCAAACCAACTGACCAGATGGCATCATATTAGGAAAAAGCAACTATCCCCTCCCAACCATGGCTGATGACAGACCCTTTCTTGCTGCAGCCACATCAGCCCCACAGCGCTTCAACGCTGCTCATAGCAAAACAAGATTGGAGCATTTAAATGGTGTTCTGAAGAGATAGTGTTCTGTTTGCATGCCTTAATTACTTGTGGGTGGAACCACAGGGAGCATGTAACATCATACTTGCATGTATTGTCCTGCATAACAATTGCTACCAGGTGGAATGTCCCTCTCTGTGACAATGTTAATGATGCACTTGAGCCCCGTGTGGAGGTACCGGACCAACTTCTGGCTTTCTGTCAGTATGAGGGACTGACCAGACATGTGCAATCATTAGACATTATTTTTTGACAGGTTTTTTTCTGACTATGCAGTGCTGACCTGACAGGAAGATTGAGTATTGTATGTGTGTTTGTTATAGAATTTGTTTGGGGGTTTATTTCATTGGGACAAGATGACGTTATGCTTTATTCTTCCTTTACTATGCTGAAAGCTTAATAAGTAGCCTATGCCTATTTTAACCACTTTATCACTGTAAACAGTTAAACAAGCTAGGTGCAAAATAACAAATATAAGCATATGCACTGAATAAAAAGGTTCTATATTTGAAAAGCTGTTG
Organism: Melanotaenia boesemani; assembly: GCF_017639745.1. Classification (NCBI taxonomy): domain Eukaryota; kingdom Metazoa; phylum Chordata; class Actinopteri; order Atheriniformes; family Melanotaeniidae; genus Melanotaenia; species Melanotaenia boesemani. Next base: position 23,009,001 of record NC_055699.1, on the reverse strand, counting down.
GTTGTGCCCAGTGACGTGCGGTCAGGGAAGGCAGGTGAGCAGTGGAGGCACGGGTGAGTTGTGCCTCAGCTCTGACCTGTGCCATCCAATACAAAACTGGGTTGCATGACACGATGTACGTTTTCTGTTCCTCAAGCATATCACCAATATGAAGTTTACAGAAATATTTTATATACTATCTATATATATTATATATATATATATATATATATATATAAATATATTATACACCATGACTCTCTACAGTCTTTGTAATGTCTTTAATGTATCTTTGAGAGAAATATTCCCATTTATCATACAGAAAAGTCAGCAGGTGAGGCAAACCGTACTCTGCCTCGCCAAACGGGGGCGCACTCACACACCACCACAGTGTGTAAGTGTTGCCAACTTAGCGACCTTTTTTTTTCTTTGTTTTTTAAAGCGACCAGCAACAAAATTAGCGACTTTTTAAGTATTGGAGGCTTTTGTAGACTGACATATATGAACGTAGTTTATTCTATTCTATGAGGAAATGGGGTGCTGCTGCGCAGGCCCCATCTCCTGTCCAAAAGCAATCAGAAGGGGCTTCTGGCAGCAGCAGCAGCTGCATTCAGAGCAGGAGATGATCACCTGTTTCATGACCAGGCTGAAAATGAAACGTTCAAAGCTGGTGCAGGGTGATCTTGCGCTGGCTTACCGTCAGATATTAATGTCTATTAATGAAGAGTGTGGAGGAAAACAAAGCGTGTGTGAAATGTTGCAGCCCTCCTAATTAGAAAACAACCTACACTTAATAAAATTAAACTAGAATAAAAAAAAATATTAACCAAAGAATGTGTTTTATTTTTATTAGTTTTTTTATTAGTTTTGCCATTCTCCACAGCAGTCTCCATGTACCAGGCTATGTACATTAGATGATGTCATTTAGCGATTTCTAGTGACTTTTAGGACAGCCAGTAGCTACTTTTCTACCTGAAGAGTTAGTAACAGTGGGTGTGTGAGTGTAATTGAAAGAGGAATGCTGATAGGATATGAAGCATTACCAGTAGTTGCATCCTGTTGAAATAAAATGCGCTTTTCAGTTCTTACAATTTAAATCAGTGCCTCACCAACCATAAACTTCACCGCACGTCACTGCTGTGCCACATGTTCTTCCTGAAATCCACCTTGTAATCCTGGCCCTCTGTTGGGATCAGGATAAGCCTGTTTTTTTTTTTGGATCAAAAATTATCTGGATCCTACTCAACAGTTTTAAACAACCCAAACTGAGGGTTTTATCAGGATGACAACCACAATTGGATTACGGGATCCAAGCCGATTTTTGAAATCCTGATTTCCCTTTGAACAACCAATTTTCAAGATTTGATCCTATGCGATAACCATTTGGATTATATTTGAAGAACTGGCCATGGATTTAGAAGCAATATTAAAACCTAATGCTTTACATTGGGAGGGGACTTTCAGAAACTGAATAGCTGTGCTCTCTTTTCCTGATCAATATTTCATCAAATGATACCATTTTGTGATATTTGGGACCTTTCTTTATAATGCTGGTAACACAGAACATGTTGGAAAGACAATAGTGTGTAGAGCCACGAGGGAAGTCCTCACACATGTCTGAAATCCTATTTTAATAAATGAATGCAGCGTAGGGATCGACTGATAGTTACACATTACAAAAAGACCTCTGTCAGCTGCATTCATGTCTCCTCACAATCCTCTTCCTCCTATATTTTAAATTATTTTAAACTGTTGTCTGTGGCAAAATCTGTCTGTGTTGTCTTTTGAGAGGACATATATACTGTGTTAAAACATGAAATTACTAGATGTAGAAACAACCACTGAGTATTTACTTTGTATATCAGCCAGGGTGATAAAGAAATAAACGGTGTACGGTCATGGTCTAGAACAATTAGCATTACTTTTCTTTTGTATGCCATGTGCACTTGTATGAGAACCAGTTCCCCCAATGGGGTAAAATATCTGGTGCATATTTTGTCAGCAGTTGCCATGGTGAATCCAGGTATAAGTGCTCCATTGATGATGACTTTTATTGTGGTTTCTAAATCTGGGTAAAGATTGATTGAACTTAAAACAGCTGTTCTGGAACCAAAAATTCAAAGTTACTCCAGATTAAGTTAACCCAGAGTTTCTTTTTAGACTCAGAGTTAATTAAACTGTCTTTTTGGAACAGGCCCCAAGTCTGTACGGGGGAACCAAAGAGCTTTTCTGCTAAACTGCAGTAGCTAAACAGAAATTAAATTAAATGTTGTTCTCTGTAGTCTGTAACTTTAATAGACTCCTTCTTGGTTTGATTCATTGTTGAATCAAACCAAGTTTAAACTTTGTGTTAGTGACAAACTCATGAAGTTATTTAGTGTATTTTTATTATTACAAAGAAGCAAAATCAAAACTGAGGGAATATAAGATTCCTAAATTATTAGTGAACCCAAGAATTTAAATGTGAAGATACACTGAAAAAAACAAAGATTTTTTCCTTTAATATTGTCGACAAAAATCCAGCATACACATCAATGAATTCCAAGGGCAGCTAGTGGGATGGTCTGGTGGGGAGCAAAGTATAAGTGTTTGTGTATCAGTGATTAAAGCCATGTAATGCAGAATCATCCTAAGAAAGAAATGTTGGAATTTTTTTTAGTTAATATTTATTAATATATATTTCTATACTGCTTATTCTAATTCAAGGTTGCAGGGAAGCTGAAGTCTATCCCAGATAAAAGCAGGAGAGAATCAAGATACACCTGGACAGGTCGCCAGTCCATTGCGGGGCTTAGTTGTATAATTAAATTATTTATTAACTAAAACCTAGATGTTTTTCTTCTTTCTCATTTACATCTGCTACCCTTTTCTCAGTCTGTGCCACCGTGACAGTCTCATCATGTCAGAGAAAAGCTCATTGATGAGGATGAAGAAATGTTGAGCTGTAATTTAAAACCTGAATGCATTTTATAAACATTTTTTTTTTCTTTATTTAGATTGACATGGTGCAGTTTGTCAAAGAGAAGTTGTGCTTCTTTGAGCTCAGCTTTAAAGTCTAATCCCTCCCACCTGAAACTCCTGGACCTGAGTTACAACAGCCCAGAGGATTCAGGAGTGAAGCAGCTGTGTGGTTATTTGGAGTGTCCAGACTGTATACTGGAGACTTTGGGGTCAGTTATTGTGATCTTCAGTTTGTTGCAACAACAAGCAAATGTTATAACAAAATATGCAAACTACATATATGGTGTTAACTGTTAAAATAAATTAATATTTGTCATTTCTATAAAAAATCTGTAGCAGAATATTCTCTTATATAGCATCTTATGTAACTTGACTTGACTTGGGTTTAAGATAATTTCAACAGAATTTACAAATATTGTCTGACTGGTTATATTGAGAGTAAGAACACATCAACTGAAGCATATGAAGACATGTTTTGTTTTTTTTTCAGATTGTGCCAATGCAGGTTGTCATGGATCAGTTGTGCTTCTCTTATAGCACAGCTCTGAAGTCCAACCCCTCCCATCTGAGACATCTGGACCTGAGTAGAAACAACCTACAGGATTCAGGGATGAAGGAGCTATGTGGTTTTTTTGGAGAGTCCAGACTGTAGACTGGAGTCCCTGAGGTCAGACACCATGTTTTAGTTTTTTAATATAATCTTATATATCATTTTATGAAGGTTGTATTAAAACTCATGACCAGTGCTGGGTAGTAATGCATTACTAGTAAATGTAACACAAACTACTTTAGTCAGTAACTAATACTCTAATGCATTACTCTTTAAATAAAGTTACTACCATTGCTCTGTGTTGCATTACTCTGTCACTAGTTAAATTATTATATTTTGGCCAGCAGCTGTGAGCATCTTCCTGTTTACAGCATTAATGCAACACAACATGGGCAGTGTTACAAAGTCCGCTTGTCGGCCATGTTTTTCTGTGAAGATATTTGAGTTTGTTTTATATTTCGTACAAGAAGGATATTAATTAGGAGAACTTTTAATTTTTTTTTTACAAAAGTAACTAAAAAGTTACTTTTAACAGTAATGCATTACTACAAAGTAGCTATTTTTAACTTTTGTAACTTACATTTAATTGAAGTAACTAGTAACTGTAGCTAGTTAATTTTTTTCAGTAACTAGTACAACACTGCTCAAGGACTGATCATAATGCTATTATGCTACAGATTTAAGACATAAGAAGGGAAATCATTTACTAGATATTTCCCTCTGAAGATTTGTCACACTTAAGGATTATAGTGTAAATAAAAATAAGTCCAATAAATGAATATTATATATGAATATAATAAATGCACCCAATGTTCTTATGCTAGATTATATAAAAAAAATAAGAATAATTGATTCTTCCCAACAATTTCACTGATCTGTTTGATGCTAGTGGTCTATTAAGTTTTTGACTAGATTAAATATCCTTCTCCATGGAAGCATGGAGCTGTCACCCGAATAAAATAAAAAGGGACCTTGGGCCTCAATTATAAAACTGTGCAAAGCATAGCAAACACACACACACACACACACACACACACACACACACACACACACACACACAAAAAAAAAAAAACATAGCAAAGCTGGTACACAAGTGGTGTAGGTAGGGGAAAAAGGAAATGCGGCGCACAAAAACTTTCAGATTTATAAAAGCGCACGCACACAAGTCCAACACCTGTTTCCATTCATAAATCAGAATCAACTCTAAAGTTGGCGCACATGAGGCAACGCCTTCCCATGCCCACATGGTGATTATTAATGGTCAGGTGGACGCCTGTAATACATATTCATCACATCATTTCCATGATGGCTCAGGAGGAGAAAAGAGGGAAGAAGCAGCTTTTTTCGGAATGTGAGACAGAGATCCTGATGGACCACATTGACAAACATAAAAATGTTTAATTGGTGGGCACGGCGTGGGCATTACTGGTGTCTGAAAGGCAGAAGAGTGGCAGCAGGTGGCAGAGGCTGTCATCACAGTGTCATAAGGAAAGACACGCCAGACACGTCAAATGGTGCGGCTGGATCAATCAATCAATCAATCAATCTTTATTTATAGAGCACTTTTCATACATCAATGCAGCCCAAAGTGCTTTCCATGGTTAAAACAATGCACCCCCCCCCCCCCCCCACACACACACACACACATAAACACACACACAACTCCCTCCCTCCCTCTCACATACCAGTATGTACAAGTAGGCATACACATACACATACACATACACACACACATACTTGCACATAATAAAAGACTATGGTTGAGCGCAGATGAGCCAGGTAAGGAAACACTATCACAGGGAGCCGTCTGCACCGGGAGCTGTTCACAGGTCACGGCCGCCAGGACACCGACCCAGGGCACACGGCCAAGTGAGAGGCAGAGGAGCCACCCAACCAGATCGAAAGAACCCGCAGGACAGAGCCGCAGCAGCCACAGCCGATGAAAGCCCCCGGTGCAGAAAGCCCCCTCCGAGGAAACACTGGAGAAATAACCTAAAAATATTATAAACAGAATAAAAGCATAGAATAAATAAAAAATGGGTTAACATAGAAAAATAAATAGGCTAGGGGAATAAAATAAATATGTCAGTTGGTAGAACATCCGTCTGCCATGTGGGAGACCAAAGTTTGAACCTCACAGGGATGAATCGCTTTGGAGAAAAGTGTCTTTTCAATGACAGTGCTGACGCTAGAAATTTAGTCATTTGTTTTAATTTATAAAATAAATATGTACAGATTCATCTGAGGTTGATAGCAGTTTATTTAGTGTTAAATATTGTATCCAGTTGTGTTCAAAATAATAGCAGTCCAACATGAATAACCTGTTTTTGGTAGAAATTATATTACTGCATGGCAAATAATCTACCAGTTGCTGTAGTGGGGTCTTAGAAAACCAACAGAGCCAACATTCATGATATGCATGCTCCTGAGTTTGTGTAATTGAATAATGAATTGAAGGGGCTTGTTCCAAATAATAGCAGTGTGGATTTCAATTAGTGAAGTCATTCAATCTGTGATTGAAAACAGGTGTCAATCAGGTGGCCCTTATTTAAGGATGAAGCCAGCACATGTTGCTCATGCATTTCTCTCTGAAAACCTGAGAAAAATGGGTCGTTCCAGACATTGTTCAGAAGAAAAGCGTACTTTGATAAAAAAGTTGATTAATGAAGGGAAAACGTATAAAGAAGTGCAGAAAATGATGGGCTGCTCGGCTAAAATGATCTCCAATGCTTTAAAATGGAAAGCAAAACCAGAGACACGTGGAAGAAAACGGAAGACTACCATTCGAATGGATCGAAGAATAGCCAGAATGGTGAAAACTCAGCCAATGATCAGCTCCAGGATGATCAAAGACAGTCTGAAGTTACCTGTGAGTACTGTGACAATTAGAAGACGCCTGTGTGAAGCTAATCTATCGGCAAGAAGCCCCCGCAAAGTCCCACTGTTACAAAAAAGACATGTGCTGAAGAGGATACAATTTGCCAAAGAACACATTGGCTGGCCAAAAGAGAAATGGAGAAACATTTTGTGGACGGATGAGAGTAAGATTGTTCTCTTTGGGTCTAAGGGCCGCAGACAGTTTGTCAGACGACCCCCAAACACTGAATTCAAGCCACAGTACACTCTGAAGACAGTGAAGCATGGTGGTGCAAGCATCATGATCTGGGGATGTTTCTCTTACTATGGTGTCGGGCCTATTTATCGCATACCAGGGATCATGGATCAGTTTGGATACATCAAAATACTTGAAGAGGTCATGTTGCCTTATGCTGAAGAGGAAATGCCCTTGAAATGGGTGTTTCAACAAGACAACGACCCCAAACACACCAGTAAGCGAGCAGCAGCTTGGTTCCAGAACAACAAAATTAAAGTCATGGAGTGGCCAGCCCAATCCCCGGACCTTAATCCGATAGAAAACTTGTGGGGTGACATTAAAAATGCTGTTTCTGAGGCAAAACCAAGAAATGCAAAGGAATTATGGGACGTTGTCAAATTATCCTGGGTTGGAATCCCTGTTGACAGATGCCAGAAGTTGGTTGACTCCATGCAACACAGATGTGAAGCGGTTCTCAGAAACTGTGGCTATACAACTAAATATTAGTTTAGTGATTCATAGGAATGCTGAATCCTGGATATTTTTCATTTCATACAGTAAATATTTGAGTTTGTAAAGTAAAATGCAGACACTGCTATTTTTTTGAACAGCCCAATGTTCATTTTTCTTCATTTTCTGTAACATAATTAAAGAAATGTCTGCTTTTTCTTCATGTTTTGATTTAGAATATAATGTGCAGTGTTACCAATGCATGGAAATAAAAACTATTATAAGGACTTTGGGCTTAACTCAATTTTTTAACCTGACTGCTATTATTTTGAACACAACTGTACACTCAGAGGAGGTCCTGCAGGTGAAGAGGGACACAATCACAGTTATGAAGCAACTGGCCAAGGAGTTGTGGAATATAAAGACAACAACAATAAAAAAAAGAAGCATTGTGTAAAAATAAGAAAAAAGGAAATCCACCTCTTGTGTGTTTCATAAGCGTTGCATAATTTCTAGAGGCTCCAGCCTCCAGTCTGCCTCCTGCTCTGCTGGGTCTTAGAATGAATAACTGAAGCTACTTTTTGCATTTTCTTTTACTGACTGCTACATGCTGGCAGCAGGACTGTCCACCTTCTTTAGCTGGATGTATTTTATAACATGTAAGTTTTGTTTCACAATGACAGAACATATTTTAGTGGTTGAGGTTCTTATTAATGTCATCTTCCTTTTTCTTGACAATCCTGTTGTTGGGTGGTTTTTTTGTTTTGTTTTGTTTTTTCCTGAGCGTGATCTCTTAGGAGAATTAATACTGAATGTGCGTCTTTATTCATTTCTTCAAACAGCTTAAGTATCTAACATGTGGTGTGGAAAGAAAGGTATAGTGGATTGTGTACAAATGTCCCACATTTCACAGCATTTCCTTGATTTTATCCTGTACCGTTGGTGTCGCTGCTTCCCGTTTTTCAAGATTATGTGTGTACGGGAGGGTCAGAGTTGCTGTGGAGGTAGGAAGATTTTTGGTTTTTGGTTTTCATAAATCCCAAACATTGACTATGTCTGGCATACACCGGTTTTTGTACCTACGGCAGCTTTATAAATTAGGCCCCTTGTCACGTAACATGATAGTTTTATTTAAAAATGTGAAACGTATCATGTTTGTGGTAAAAAATGTGGGAATATAAACCGTATATGATAATGTTGCACCCTTAAACCAGATAGGACTACATTTTTGTGTCAACGTCTGCCAGACCCAGCGGTGCATATAATCGATAAAGTTTGAATTTTATTTTTCAGAAGACAGCCGAGCCATAGGCCTAACATCTGGTACATATTAGCTAAAAGCAACACATTTACTGTCTCACTGTGTGCAGGCGGGGGAAGTACTAACTGCCTAACATTCATGTGTGTACAACAATAAACTGAAACAGAACAATTATGGGCTCAGCACACGGGTGGCGACCAATGACAGTGACAGGTGAAATTTATTGCCACCTGTAAAACCCAACACACTGGATGCGACAAACAGCAGCAACGGTGGCACTGTCACCCATTGCGCTCTCTGATTGCACTCTTAGTTTGCACTCTCATATCACTGGTATCTAAAATATTTGATTAGTTATGATATTGGAGGAAATTTTGAAATTTTTAAAGCAGTCTGTGACAGTCAAGGTATCGAGGATGAAGAGACTTTGCTTAAATTGACAGAAATCTTGCTGTTGACTCTACTTTGCAAAAGAAAAAAGACAACCCTGGGATTATCCTATTTTACAAAGAAATAACATGGTGAATATCATCATTTGATGGCAGACCTCAAGGCTGATCCAGATAAATCCAGGACCTACCTTTGGACAAATTCACCCTGGTGTGTAAAGCATGTCAGACACATTTAAATGATCTGTTCCTCCATGTTGAAAGTGTTTGCAGACTGCACTGTCTAACCTGCTTTCAGCTCATTGGTCAGTCAATGAAACAAACCCCTTGCTGTTTGGTTGTAGTGCTGGTTTTTTAACTTGTCGTGTCTATGCGAACAAGCGTAGACGTGCACACGCCTGTCACTCAGCTGGAGGAGGGCAGCGATTGTCGCCTCATCGCACAATTTCCACTGGAAATGATGGAAAAGGAGTGACATCGCCTTCTGTGTGTCGAGCCAGTTAATCCTTGACAACCAAACCGAAATGTTTCTACTTGACGAGAATAATCTCCATAAAATGTATTTTGCTCTAATATCGCAGGTTGCTGCATACAGTACTTTGTGTTTCAGGTTCTTAAAATAAACATGTTATAATGTGATAAGGTTTGATATATTTTTTACAATTTGGATGACATCTCTATGCTTCCATACTTTTCTGATTTAATTTTAAGGTGTAACATTGCAAGGTGCATTGATTTACTTTTTCCACATTATAACCAAGCATTCAGGAAATGCACCTTTTAAAAAAAAGAGGAAAGAACACCAAATAATTATATAAACTATTGGTTGTTTTGTTCAACTAGCATTTACTATGTATAATCAATAATGCTGACGTGTGTTGACATGCGTGATGTGCTGCAACATTGCTGGTTTGTGACCAGTTCAGAAAATGGTTCAGAATAATAGTTCAGAAATTGTGAGTGTAACCAAAAGAAAAGAGTAGATCAATGAAATTTGCCACAGAACTGGTTAAAAACGTTGTTGTATTGTAATCTTTAACTGGTTTCAGGCATAAATGTTTCACATAGTAGAATTATATGGTTAAATACAAAATGCTCCATTTTAAAAAAGAAAATAAAAATTGTTTCAGGGTAAAAACAAGTTTGTACCCTGACAGGAGTACTAGGGATATGAATCCCAGCCTCTGAGGCTGATTCGATACGCATCATGAAATGCTGCCTGTGAACGATGTGATAATTCAATAATGATTTGACAACAATTTAACTTCATACAGTGTGATTCGGTTTGATACAATTCATTATGCAATTCAAAACGATTCAACACAATACAAAGAATTTACAAGCCAACATCTGTTTTCTAAGTAACATCAGAATTATTTTGTCCTCTCTTTCACTGTGAAGGATGTATATGATCCTTGTTTTCTATAAAGCAAACTGATAAATTCAATTTTAAAAGAAGTTACAATTCAATGTGGTAGAGAGGATATTTTTTACTCCTAATAAACATTAAATCATAAACATTTTTTAAAATTTGTTTTTAGTCTCATTCTCTACTGTACAACATATTTATTTAGGCAAGTTACTTTTGGCCTCTTCCACCCATGTATGCTGTTTACTAACTGTGGCTGTGCCTCCTGGCTCCCGTATGTTTTAATGTCAAAACTCTAATAGATAGTGATGATGTGTTCGCGGTACCTCTAAACATGGGTACAGAGGAGATAAACTATGTAATAATCTATGGAACCATGGGTTTTAGTGAAGCAGACAAGCTGAGGAAGATACATTGCTTGTTTATCTGGCAGCTGTTTCTGATGCACATTGAAGCTAACGGTGCAGTCGCATCGCAAATGTCTCTGATCACTAATTCGAATCTGTGAACGTCTCCATCCCTAATGAGTACTAGTTTCAGTTTACTCATATGAGTCATATTCATCTGTATGAGCAAACATACTTGTTACTTGTTTGAATTTTCATTTGCCCCTAAACCTTTACACTGAACATTTTTCATCTCTGACCAGATTATGTAGCTCTCTTTGATTTCAAGCAAGAATGTTGTCTACTAACGTTGCATAATTTATTTCATACAGAATGACCTACTGCACATTATCAGAAAGGAGCTGTGATTTTCTGGGTGCAGCTCTGAAGTCCAATCCCTCCAATCTTCAACACCTGGACCTTGGTGGAAACAAGAAGCGAGGCTTAGGCAGGCTTAAAGAGCTGTGTGGTTTTCTTGCAAGTCCACAATGTCAGCTGGAGACTCTGAGGTCAGTTCATTGCCTGTCATTATTCATTTAATTTCAGTTAAATTCAGCTTCATTTGTAAGGTGCTAATTCACAGCAAAGTAATCTAAAGGCAGAAAAAAGAAAGCAGATTACATTGTTCAAATGTACGTGTCACTATTGTTTGATCCATCTCTGAAGGGTTTAAATGTGGTCAGCTCCATGTTACTACTCTATGTTTACATTAATGTGTGTAAGCCTGTTTTTCTGACATCTTTATGTCTATGATTTTAATTGAATATTTCATTCTGTTCTCAGCTTGTGGGACTGCAAGTTGTCAGCGATCAGCTGTGCTTCTCTGGTATCAGCTTTGTGGTCGAACCCCTTCCATCTTAGAGATCTTAACCTGGCAGGAAATAAGTTACAGGATTCAAATGCACAAATGTTGTGTGCTCTTGTGAAGAGTCCTTACTGTCGACTGGAGACTCTTGGGTGGGTAACATTTCACAAAGCCAAGCACATATCAGGCAAGAGATTTTGGTGTTTGGCTTATGCTGCTATGAACTAAATTCACTGTAAATTATCACAATACCTAGTTGTCAAATATATATATATATACAGTATATACACTACCGTTCAAAAGTTTGGGGTCACTTTGCCATGGGATTCAATAGCGAAGTAACCCAAACTTTTGAACGGTAGTATATATATATATATATATATATATATATATATGTATATATATACACCGTAAATTATCATATTTTCCAGAATACTGAAGTTACTATTTTTCTCCAGGTTTATTGTGCATGCTTGTGTGAGGTCAGACTGACCACTCTCTTCCAGACCTTGGATATGGGAAAGTTAAGACTGGTTGACGTGCCTGCTAGATAGCAATAGCCGTTTATAATACACAGTCTGTTTTTGATCCTTGGGTGCATGGAAGAGAGTGGCGCCATTCAGTCTCTTTTCTCTGACTTTTATCAGTTTTAAGACTGACCTTCAGCTGGGGACCAGCTGAATAAAACAGTTTTCTCTGATGAATCGGGGAGAGTCTCCTGACTTCAGGCGAATCAGAACGACCACTCTCATTACTTGCAAGAAATTCTGTATTCAATACTTATCCTGTAACAAACCTTATATACTTTTACTCATTCAAGACTTTTGGTAATTTTTCTACAACAGTACTTTTATTTAATCATAAGACTTTTAAAGCCTTAAACTATAAAAAATAATTTCAATTAATTATTTGTTTGATGGTTTTGAATTAACTTTATTAAGACAGCCCAGCATCATTTTCTAATTTCTTGTGAAGTAAAATGATTGTTTTCTCATCTTAGTTCTGAATTTATGGATATGTTTATTCATACAGGCTCAGCGACAGGACAGTTCAAGTTTCCAGTGACAAAATTGGTGAGTACTACAATTCTGCCTTATATTTATTAATCTACTGTCAGTAACATCTGATCTGAAAGGAATGTAGTGATTCCATAACAGATCCATATTTGTGAGAATTAAAATATAGTTTTTAGAGCTGTTACTTGACACAAGGTTAGAAAAATCAGGACATGTTAGATTAAGATAAATGAGGTTAAAAAGTTACCTTTTCCAAAATGATTGTTTACCTTTATAGAAAACACCAGGGAGAATTTATTAGGACTTTGATACATGGAAATTTATTTATTTAATTAAAATCTCAATCCCTCCAGGATTTTGCAGCACTTGTTCGTGATTATTGTGGCCTACAATACCTGCTTTTGTGGCAGCTTTTGAGAAAGGTTGGGAATGGTGTTTTTTATTTATTTATTATTATTATTATTATTATTATTATTTATTTTGCAAAAGCACCTGGAATTTTTATTAATTGTTAAAAAAAGAACATAAAAGATCTGATATGCCAATATTTTATTTGTAATAAGTGAACTGGTAGAATACTTCAGCATAATAATAATAATAATAATTCATTTTATTTGTGGGCGCCTTTTCTTGACACTCAAGGTCACCTTACAGGATAAAACACAAGAATAAAACAAATCAATAAATACACTCAAAAATTAAAGGATGCATAAAACAATAATAAAAACAGTGTGAAATATTACAGTGAGTATGCCAGTTTGAACAGATGTGTTTTGATTTTGGATTTGAACAGTTGTATTGAATCAGAGTTACGGAGGTCTGGGGGGAGGGAGTTCCAGAGATGAGGAGCAGAGCAGCTGAAAGCTCTGCTTCCCATGGGAACAAGGCGGGTTGGGGGGACGATGAGGTGGATGGAGGAGGAGGATCTGAGGGAACGGACTGGTATGGAGACATGGAGGAGATCAGAAAGGTGGGGAGGAATGAGGTTATGGATGGCCTTGTAGGTGAACAGCAGGATTTTGTAGTGGATATGGTAGGTGACGGGGAGCAAGTGGAGCTGCTGCAGAACAGGGGTGATATGATGGGTGGAGGCGGTTCTTGTGATGATCCGGGCTGCTGCTTTCTGAACCAGTTGAAGTTTATGAAGTGTTTTTTGGGGAAGACCGAACAGAAGGGAGTTACAGTAATCAAGATGGGAAGTGACAAAACTGTGAACAAATATGGCAGCGGTGTGAGGGAGAAGGGAAGCGGTTGATATTGCAAAGGTGAAAATATGCTGACCAGGTTATGTTATTGGTATGTGATGTGAAAGACAGAGTGCTGTTGAGGATGACACCCAGACTATTTACCTGAGGGCAGGGGGAAATGAAAGAATCATCAATCGGAATGTAGAAACTGTCAGATTGGAAGAGAGTGGCTTTGGTGCCTACTAATAACATTTCTGTTTTGCTGCTGTTTAAGAAAGTTTGAGGTGAACCAGGACTTAATCTCTTGAAGACAATCTGTGAGGGAAGATGGTGGGAGAGTAGAGTTAGGCTTGGTGGAGTGGTGGAGCTGGGTGTCATCCGCATAGCAATGAAAATGTATATGGTGTTTTCTTAAAATATAACTGAGGGGGAGGAGGTAGATGAGGAACAGCAGGAGCCCAAGGACAGAGCCCTGGGGCACACCAGTGGTGACTGGGAGTGACTGGGAAGTAAATGTTTTCAACTGGATGAACTGAGTGCGGCCCGAGAGGTAGGATTTGAACCAATTGAGAGAGGTGTGGATGATGCTGGTGGAGGAGAGTCTAGCCAGGAGGATGGAGTGGGAAATGGTGTCGAAGGCCGCACCCAGATCAAGGAGGATGAGAATAGATAACAGACCGGAATCAGCTGCCATGTGAAGGTCATTAGTGATTTTAAGTAATGCGGATTCGGTGCTATGGAGTGGGCAGAAACCGGATTGAAAATGTTCATACAGATTGTTGTGGGATAAATGGGCTTGGAGCTGAGAGGCAACTGCTTTTTCCAGGATTTTTAAATAAATGGGAGATTGGAAATGGGATGGAGGTTGTTGAGATTGTTGGGATCCAAACCAGGTTTCTTAAGTGTAGGGGTGATGGCAGCTGTTTTTAACAGTGAGGGAACCAGTCCAGTGGTGAGGGAGGAGTGAATGATGTGGGTAAATAGAGGTGCCAGTGAGAACGCAGATGCTTTGACAAGGATGGTTGGGAGGGAGTCTAATCGACATGTGGATGATTTGGATTTTCTTATTAGTTCGGACATGGTAGAGATGGGGGGAAAAGAGAAAGCAGAAAGGAAGAGGGAGGCAGAGAGGGAAATATTTGTGGAATTTTGGAGGTGAAGAATGAAATCAAGCTGTTACAGAATGCAGAGGAGGCTATGTGTGGAGGAAGGGAGTCAGGTGGGTGGGTGATAGTTTTCAGAACAGAGAATAGGGCCTTGGTGTTGCCTTCACTGGAACTGATTAAACTGGCATAGTAGGTGGATTTGGCGTTTTTGCAGCTGTCCTTGTAGTGGTTTTGATACATTTATTGATGAACAGTTAAACCAGATTTCCTGAAGAGGTGTTCCAGCTGGCGTCCTTTGGCTTTAAGTTGTCTGAGGGTGGGGGTAAACCAGGGTGAAGAGCGAGTGAAGGTAACAGATCTGATTTTCAGGGGAGCTAGGTTGTTGAGAAGATTCTTGAGATTATTGTTGTAATATGAAACAGGTTCGTCAGGGCTAAAAAAAACTGTCAGGGTGGGGTAGAGAGTTAATACCGGTTGAGAAACTGTCCAGGTTAATGTCCTTAATATTGCAAAAAGATATATCACGAGATGGCTTGTTTTTTGAGAGAACCAGATTAACATCAAAAGAAATTAGCATGTTATCAGAAAAGGGTAGTAGGCTACATAAACTTTGCAGCCCGTGGGAATTACACCTGAACAACAAATTAAATCAAGAGTATGTCCTTTTGAATGAGTTGGAATGGTAATAAACTGTTGGAAGCCAAGACTGTTAAAACAAAATGTAAAATCCGTGGTGAGAGTATTATTTACATTATCCATGTGTATATTAAAATCACTGAGAATTATTATATTGGGTGAGTGTGAAGAGAGCTCAGCCAAAAACACAGAAATTAATTTATGAACTTCTTATTAGGCTTAGGTGGCCGGTAAACTGCTGCCACAATTGTGGGAACAGGGCCAGGCAGCACTGAGACCATAGACTCAAACGAGAGGGAGGCCGGGACAGAGACAGGCGAGATTCTCCACTTCTTGCGGGAGAACAGTACAAGACCTCTTCCCCATCCAGAGTCACGTGGTTCGCAGTTGTAAACAAACCCAGGTGGGTTAGCTTAATTCAGAGAGACGTAATCATTTGGCTGTTGCCAAGTTTCAGTCAAACATAAAAAATCCAACTCACGGTCAACGAGGAGATCCTGGACGAGATGGCCCTTGTCAGTTAGTGAGTTTTCAGCAGGCCAAAACTGACGGCGGTGTAGAAGAAGACAGTACGGTCAGTGGCTAACACACTGTGATCAGCAGTCCGACCGGTATTCCGGTATTTATCAGCTTTGAGTTGTCCGAGTGGTAATTCCAACAAGAACCTCGGTGGATGCATCAACGCGGGGGAAAAACAGCATGGTCCGGGTGGAGGTGAAGCACAGATGGCGACAGTCCAGCCTGCTGAAAACGGAGTCGGAAAAGCTCTGCCTCTGAGTACTGGATGATCCCAGTCACTGGTAGAAATATGGATGAATGGAGAACCCAGGCGAGGACAGACCAGAGGTAAATCCCACCAGAAACGAGAATGAACCGCATGTCAGCTGTAGGTTGGCTCCAGAAGCCGTTGGTGTAGCAGCAGTTAGCTCCGGGTTAGCTCCTACTAACCCGAACAGTTGGTAACTTTGGCAGGCTGGTGAGTCACACAGGAGTCTAAGAATTCAAGAGCAGAATGGTGCTGCAGATACCAGAGCATCCAGAACAACACACTTTTCATCATTCTTTATCTCCGGGGAAACAATTAAAGCAGGAATGTACCACGTTTTAAAATAACAATGATTCAGTGAGATTTGAATCAAATGAAAATAAAACATGAGGCCATTCTGAACACTTACAGAAGGAAGATTTATTTTTGAGTGGAATGTAAAGAGCTCGCTGGTTGGAGCCTTGGCTGGAGGGCAGTGACGTGCAGTGAAGTTTATGGTTGTGTTTTAATTACACTCACACACCCACTGTTACTAACTCTTCGGTGAGAAAAGTAGCAACTGGCTGCCCTAAAAGTTACTAGAAATCACTAAATGACATCATCTAATGTGCATAGCCTGGTACATGGAGACTGCTGTGGAGAGGAATGTCATGGGAAAGGCAAAAATGGACGAAAAGACAAGCTAAATTTTTTTTTTAAAGGCAAAACTAATAAAAATAAAACAAATTCTTTGGTTAATATTTTCTTTTATTCTAGTTTAATTTTATTAAGTTTATATTGTTTTCTAATTAGGAGGCTGCAACATTTCACAACACTTGTTTTCCTCCACACTCTTCACATTAATATCTGACGGTAAGCCAGCGTGAGATCATCCTGCACCAGCTTTGAACGCTTCATTTTCAGCGTGGTCATGAAACAGGTGATCATCTCCTGCTCTTAATGCAGCTACTGCTGCTGCATGAAGCCTCTTCATATATATATATATATATGTGTGTGTGTGTTTGCACATTTCTGCTACTCTCCATTGATGTTTTGACTTCCGCTTGTGTTTGACCACAATATTGCATTGGATACAAAATAGAGCATGGGAAAACTTTAGAGCACAGTCCTTTGCGGCGATTTTTGTTGCAACATACTGTATGCAACGTATTTCCCTCTCACACAGGTTAGCATGTTTGCTATCAGAAACAGGAAGTGAATGTCACGGGTCATATGACGAGAAGTGTTGCGATTGGTCAAAGTTGCATTAAAGTTGCAGTGATTTAATAAAACTGCAGGGCATGCAGAATTTACGGTGATTGGCTAAATTTGCGTTAATAGTTGGGATCGCAATGTCACGAATTCCTGGAGGGAAAACATGTTCAATATCAATCAATTAAGACTTTATGAACACTTTTCTGACTAATATATTATTCAAAGTGCTTAAAATAAAGCAACCATGTGTAAACAATACATATGTAGAAACAAAACATGGGTTAAAACAAAAAAGTTAAAACAAGTAGGAACATAACCACATACATGAAATAGAAAGAGGCAAAGCATAAAAAGATGAATTAAGAGAATATTAAATTAAAACACAAAATAAGAGTAGTAAAATGTTACAGATAGATTTTTAGAGTCTGGCAAAGTTTCTCCCCATAGTAAAGAATCCTTTAAAAAAGTTTGGATGCAGGGAGTGATCTGCATCACCCCCAAAATCCAATCACTTGTTCCCTATCCTATTTCTGAGATTTCCTGAAAATTCAATCTAAATCCGTTTATAACTTTTTGAGTTATGTTGCTAACGGACAGACAAACCAATGCTGCCAAATACAATACATAGGGAAAAACAGAAAGTGACAAAGTAAGTAATATTTGTGTTCTGTGTTACCTCTGGAAAATGGGTTTAATTGGTCTGTTTAAATCATCACTGTAAAGCACCCTACATGTTTCCATGTCTGTCACACAGTTTCTGCACAGGTTGTTTGTCGGGCACTGTATGACTATGAGGCTGAGGAAGGCGATGAAGTCTCATTCATTAAGGATGACATCATCATCATCAACTCTCAGCCCCTCAGAGATAGTTGGATGACCGGGACTGTGAAGAGAACCGGGAAATCTGGCTTCCTGCCATCAAATTATGTTGAATGTAAGTAGCGTCAGACTGTCGGTACCAAAACTCAACTTAAAAACGCCACAGAGATCCAGCCAGCTTTCACCATGGAATCAGGTCACATGTTCCATCAGAAGCAGCACCACGCAGTCAAATTAATTTAGTTTACTTTGTTTGCTTTATTTTTGACTGCACCAAACTTGTGTTTGAAAAATACGTATAGAACTCTGTTGTAAGGGTAGCACAGATCAACAGATAGACTATAAATTCAACCTGTTGTACTACGTTTCGACAAGGTAGTGCTTTTTGACAAAACACCAGACCCAAACAAACGTTTTTCTTGTTGTTGTGGCCTTAAGGTCAAAGGTCTTGCTACTCCCGGTTATGTAACAAGCTTATTATCTTGTGTAAGTAAATGTGGAATCCTAACATATTCTAATCATACACATATAGAAATATCCAGGGAAACTGTGAACCTGACGGCAATCTCTGTCTCTTCTTTTTCTTCTTTGATTTTAACAGTTTATATATTTGTACACATTTACTCCCTAAAATTTCCAATAAAATGAAATAAGATTATTTTCTGAAATAGACAAACTTAAATAAGCTCCATTAACTGAGGAAATAATCTCCTCTCCAGGATTTCCCTATATATACAGCATATAATAGATTACACTAGCTGAGCCCATTATCTAGAAGCATGGTGACCCAAACTGCTTTTAAAAAGTCTTTATTTTCCACCAACTTCATCTATAATGGGAGTCCTTGTATTCTTTCTACTTGTTTAAAATAACATTTTCTTCCTTACTGCCACTTTTGGCTACAATCATGAGCAGCTGCTTCGCTAGCTTGTCTCTGGCATTTAGGGCAGATCTCCAGATAAAACTTCCACTGAAAAGCATCATGGCAGCTCGTGATTGGTGGAAAAGATATCATCAATTATTTCAGCAGCTATTTTCAATAGATCTCTTTTTAAATCATCGTAGCCTGCTTGCTGCAACGCTCCGTAGGGCCAATCAGTTACAGAAATTTAAAGGGTTTATTTTATTTTTACACAATTTTTTTTAGTTAGAATTAGTTATGTACATTAGAATATTACAAATGAAAATATTTAACAAATAGCTTTTATAACACATTAGACCCTCTCAGATGACCAAAGAGCCCTGATGGTTCACCTCTGGTGCTGAGTAACAGTAAAAGCGTTTCTGGTGTTTTCAACAAGAAACGAGAGTCAAACTGCTTTATCAAGCTGAGACAGGAGAGGTTTATTATTAGCCACTCTCAATCACCCTACATGTTTCCATGTCTGTCACACAGTTTCTGTACTGCCAGTTTACCGGGCACTGTATGACTTTGAAGCTCGGGAAGAAGATGAAGTCACATTTATTAAGGATGACATCATCATCATCAACTCTAAGCCCCGCAGTGATGGGTGGATGACCGGGACTGTGCAGAGAACCGGCAAATCCGGCTTCCTGCCATCAAACTATGTTGAATGTAAGTAGCATCATGCCGTCTGAACCAGAGTTGTGAAGCTCAGCTTAAAAACGACACAGATATCCAGCCACAGTTAAAGCATCATGGTGGCTTGTGATTAGTTTAAAAAATATGATCCATGAACTCAGCTGTTTGAACAGATCTCTCTTTAACTCATCGTAGGCTGCAGTTCTCCACTTACAGAGCTAAACACAAACCAGCTGGAAAATTCACACAAACTGGCTTCTTTGAATTAACTCTTCATGTTCCAAAACAAACTGGACAAATTTAAAGGGTTTATTTAATAATAAACATTTATTTAGTTAGAATTAGTCATGTACATAAAAATATAATAAATAAATATATTTAACAAATAGCTTTTATAATACATTAGACCATGACCTTAGGACCAAAGAGCTCTGATGGTTCACCTCTGGAGCTGAGTAAATATGTAGAGAGATCATTTACCTGTTCTAAAGGTGGCACACACACTCACACACCCCCAACAAAGATGACAATTTAATACCAGAGTGTCTAAGAGGAAAGTTGTTCTGACTCAGATCTGATGAAGAGAGTTCTGGTGAACTGGTTTGTCTTCTCCCATCAGGTGTCAAACTGGATTCAGACACAGAGTCTGGTTCTTCCGAGGATGAAATGGAGACGATGAAGGTGAGAAAAATAATTATCTGATTTTTGATTTTAACTAATGTCTGCAGCTGCTGATGCTTGTTCAGAGGGACAGACATCAATGCTGTGATTATAAAAACTGGTTTATAGATCAGATTTTGAGTTTACTGCAGCGCAGACAGGTGAGTTTTATCTTAGCCTTGATCTTATACCACACCACAGCTTTTTATTCTTTATTTCTGTCACAGAAATGTGTGATTTTCTTTTCCTTTTCAACATAATTTCTCTGATTTGAAGCTTTGTCGTCATAAACTGTAGAATTCATGCTTTGCACAAAATGCTTCAGTTATGTTCAGACTGTAAGAATATTTTTTTCTGAATTTGTCATAAATCATGTTTCTTTTACATTTCAGGCTCCGGTAATGCTCTTCTGGCAGAGCAGGGCACGGGAGGATGTGCAGGAGGTTCACAGAGCAGCAGAATTCACAACAAAGATAACATACCATGATGCGTTCAGGATCCTTGTTGTAGTTTTGCTACTACTGACAGCTGTTCTGAGATCAGGCCTGGACCCAGTAGGATTCCTGTGTTAGTTAGTAAAATAAGGAATCGAACACGGTCAGTTTGTGGGGTGAATCGATCTAATCTGTTAACTGTACCTTGTATAACTCAGAATACAACAGAGACCAGTGTAAACTTCATAAAACTAGCTGTACTTAATGTTAGATCTCTGTCCAACAAGTCACTGTTAGTTAATGACTTCATCATTTCTCACAGTTTAGATTTTCTTTTTCTGACAGAAACATGGTTAACAGAAGACACAGGTGCTACAGTTCTTAATGAAACAGCACCCCCTCATTTTAGTTTTATGAATAAATGTCGAAACGGGAGGAAAGGGGGAGGAGAAGCTGCCTTATTTAAAGATTCATTCCAGTGTAAAGAAATTTCATTTGGTGATTTTACTTCTTTTGAATATCTTAGTTTTATTTTAAGGGGCATTCCTAAAACCCTTTTTTTAATCATCTACAGACATCCAGGACACTGTGTAAATTTTATTGATGAATTTTCTGAATTATTGTCGGTTATCTCTACTGATTTTAACCATTTCATCTTAACTGGGGATTTTAATATTCACATAGATAACATGACGGATGGTAATGTCAAGGAATTTTGTTCCATACTGAACATGTTTGGTTTGTGGCAGCATGTAAAAGAACCGACCCACATTCGAGGTCACATTCTGGACCTGGTTATTTCAAAGGGTGTTGATATTTCTTCTGTTGCAGTCTCTGATTTGGCCTTTTCTGACCATTTTTGTATTTTGTTTGAATTACTGATCACTCAGAATGTCCAACCAACCTGCTTCTCTGTTAGGAAGAGGTACATTAATGAAAGAACAAGTGCTAAGTTTGTGGAGGCCATAGCTATGTTACCAACAACCAGTGCAGAGTCAGTTGATAGACTCCTGGATCATTTCAATCTGAAAGTCTTGAATGTAATGGATGCTGTTGCACCGATAAGAGTCAAGAGCACTTTGAGCAAACAGTAACACCATGGAGAAACACCACTGTGGTTACCAGCCTAAAAAGAGAATGCAGAAAACCTGAGCGGAAATGGCAGAAAAATAAACTTCAAATTCACTATGAGCTGTACAAACAAAGCCTGCGTAACTATAACAATGAGCTGTGCAAGGCCAGAGAGCTGCATTTATCTGAAATGATTAACAGGAATGTCAAAACCTGGAAATAATTCTGATGTTATGGCGTAATTTAAAATGGTTGATTTAAAAATCCTACAAGAAACAGTTTGGCATTTGAAATCAACAACATGCACTCTGGACATGATACCATCCGACTTTTTAAAAACAGTTTTTACCTCAGTAGAAAGTGATCTCCTACTGATAGTAAACAGCTCACTGGCATCAGGCATTTTTCCCAGGTCACTAAGGATAGCTGCTATTAAGCCACTCCTAAAGAAAAGGACTCTAGATGCCTCTATAATGAACAACTATAGACCTGTCTCTAACCTCTCTTTTATTTCCAAGATTATTGAGAAAGTTGTATTTCACCAGCTTAATGACTTTTTAAATAAGTGGAAATCATTGAATTGAATTAAATGAAGACAAAACTGAGATTATTCTGTTTGGTAGCAAAGAGAAGAGGGTCAGCATTGGCAAACACCTGGAGACTTGGGCTCTTAAAATCACCAACCAAGTTCGTAACCTTGGAGTGTTGATAGACTCAGATCTGACTTTCAGCAGCCACATCAAAGCTTCACTAAGAAGCTTTTTACCAGCTCAGAAACATCAACAGAATTAAAAGTTTAGTCTCCCAGAAAGACCA
Source organism: Melanotaenia boesemani (assembly GCF_017639745.1). NCBI lineage: Eukaryota > Metazoa > Chordata > Actinopteri > Atheriniformes > Melanotaeniidae > Melanotaenia > Melanotaenia boesemani. The sequence goes on along the minus strand of NC_055699.1, from coordinate 22,986,509 downwards.
GGAGAAACGCATCCATGCATTCATCTCCAGTAGGCTGGATTACTGTAATGGTCTTTTAACAGGACTTCCTAAAAAGAGCATTAAACATCTGCAGCTCATCCAGAACGCTGCTGCTAGAGTTTTAACCAGGACTAAGAGATCTGAACACATCACACCAGTTTTGAAATCTTTACACTGGTTTCCAGTCAGTCACAGAATAGATTTTAAAACCCTTCTGATTGTTTACAAATCCCAAAATGGTTTAGGCCTAGAATACATCTGTCATATGTTCAGAGAATATAAACTAGCAGAGTCAACTAGTCCAGACCAGAGTCCAGACTAAACATGGAGAAGCAGCATTTAGCTGTTACGCTGCAAACAAGTGGAACAAACTGCCAGTGGAGATTAAACTTTCACTAAATACAGACATTTTTAAATCCAGGTTAAAAACATTTCTTTTCTCACTTATCTTGCTTTTAATCATTTTAATGTAATGTATCCTTTTATTGTGATTCTTGCTATTTGTTGCTGCCTTTTACTTCTTCTTAAAATCTGTAATGCTGTTAATGTTTTATGTAAAGCACTTTGAATTGTCCTGTCAATGAAATGTGCTATACAAATAAACTGCCTTTCCTACAATAAGGGTCCCTTAATTAACGTTAGTCAGTGCATTATCAAGCATTAATTAATTGTTGAATAATATATTATCAACTAATATTATGTATTACTTAGCGTTAGTTTGCATTTTACTTAATGCATTTATAAGCAGATCGTGTTTATTACTCAACCTTACTTAACCCATGTGTGGTGTTAGTATTCTTGTTACTTAGCCAGTGTTCATGGGTCTGGTGGACCCACTAGAGTTTTGGGTTTTCAAAACAACACAATCAAACAATTTTACGTGAAAATACTCAACAGATTTGACAGCCATATGAACAGCAACCATGGTTAATATTTGCCCTTTACCTTTTATAGAACACAGTTATGGATTAATGTGCAACTCGTTTTTTTTTATAAAATGTAATATAAATATGAAAATCAGGTATAATCAAGTGAAATGAGTGGAAAAAAACACATTTACAAATGAAGAAAGATGTTACACAACTACTGATTTTATTCATTTGAACTTCATTAGACATATAACTCATTTAGGTTAGTTTACATAACACAAGTTGAACATATACATTAACAATATCCGTCTCATCAGCCCCACTGAATTTTGTTTACACAAGCCTATACAAAACACGAGGGGCAGAGTTTTACAGTGTGTGTTGCATATGTATTTGTTACACTTGCTGCATGTATATTGAGTTTTCCTGTCCAACTTGGGTCCACAGACTTCACAGCGCTTCTTTTTGTTTTTGCTGGCCACAACCTAGAATAATGAAAAGATCAGAAATGTTACTAACACCTCTCTCTGTTGCAAAGCATACATGACATACTGCAACAGCATCACACACTTACTTCAGGTTCATCAGATGGTGGTTTTGTAGGTTGGGTGGATGGGGCACCAGCATTCTCCTCTTGAATTCTCCTCACAATGGCTGGAGAAGCTGGTGTTCATGGAACATGTTGTCTTTTGAGGATTTGAGGTCTCACCAGTGCCTTTCCCAGTTCCTCGAGAAAGAGGCTTCTCCTCTGGAGCTTCCCCCTGTTCCACTCTGTGTTCACTGCCATCCAGATGACAAAGGCATTGTACGCTGAGATGTCCAACATGTCAAAGAATATCACCAGCGGCCAGTGTAGAGTCCTCCTTTTGCAGCTGTAGGCAGTCACCAGCTTGTCCATGTTGTCCACCCCTCCTTTTGTGGCATTGTAATCCATGATAATCTCAGGGTTTTGATGCTCCTGGTCACAGATTCTCCCATCCCTGTGCAGCGTACTCATGAGAAACACATTCTTGCCTTTCTTTGGCACATAGGAGACCAGGGATGTGTCAGCTGTGTACACAAACTTGGAGGACTTGACAGGCCTGTTCTTTATAGTCAGCAGTTGGGGTGGGAGCTCAGATTTGTTTTTCTGTATTGTTCCCACCATGGTCAGTTTTCTCTTTAGGAGCTACTGTCCTAGTCTGTATGAATTAAAAAAAATGTCACAAGTGATATTGTGTCCACTCAGTCCCTGAGTCAGGTCCTGGACAACTCTCATCCCTTGATTTTTCTCAGGGGCTCCTCCATCAGGTTTCCCTGTGTAGACTTGTGATTTCCAAACATATGAGGAAGTGGCATCACAGGCAGCCCAGATCTTTATACCATATTTTGCAGGTTTAGATGGTATATACTGCCTAAAAGGGCAGCGGCCTCTAATTGGCATCAGCTGCTCAACAATGGTGATATTAGGCCCAGGGTTGTAAAACAGGGGGAGGCGAAGCACCTACTTATCCCACACTGTCCTGATGGCAGCTAGCTTTGCCGTCAAGCTGGTCTGTCATCTCGGTTATCAAAACGTATAATCCTGGAAATTTTGTGGAAGTTTTTTCAGAGACATTTTTGCATAGATGGCTGCTGACAGGCTGGTCCCGGAGCTGGCTGCTGACGGGCTGGCCGTCTTTGTTTTGATTGAACCTCATCTTCTTCTTCAAAGTCACTGTCAGACTCTGAATTTTCAGAAATATGATCTTCAAATTCTGAAACCTCTTCCCCAACATCATCTTCAGAAGCTTCTTTCTCGCTTCCCAAATAAATTGCAAGGCCCTCTCAACAGATAATCTTTTGGCCATCTTGATCACTTGTGATAAGCTACCACACTGGCAAAGCCTTTATTTATAGTGTCACACCCCTAATTTGCAGGTGGGATAGGGTATGAGAAAAAAAAAGTTTGGTTCCCGCAAGACAGAGGGTAAAATGTGCGGTAAAGTAAGAGCAGGCGGTGTTGGTTGCAACAATGTTGCAACTTTGTGCGGGAACAGGAGGGGCAGAAAACACATCAGTAGCCCCAGAAAGGAGGAAGACAGAGTGAAGGTACGCAGGACCTATACTTTCCACACTTTTTTATCCCTGGGTCCAGTGGACCCACACACTCTGTATGTAATATAAATGCGTAGGGTGGTGTACAGTATGCGGTCATTGAAAATGTGTTTTGATTTATGTTCTTCACAGATAATGAGCCAAAGCCAATGAATTTCAGCTTGAAAAAATAATTAATTGTTTCATTTTTCTATTGATAAAAACTGAAAATGGGTCCCATAGATCTGAACACATTACAAGGGTTAAACAAATTTGGGGTTGGGTCATCTTTCATAGATTGGATAAAAATATTATATAACAACCCAAATGCATGTGTGAAGACCAATGATCAAACTTCTCCAAGCTTCTGTTTACAGAGAGGCACCAGGCAGGGCTGCCCGCTTTCTCCATCACTCTTTGCTATTTTTATTGAACCCCTAGTTGCTGCCATAAGACAAAATAAAGAGATTAAAGGAATCTATGCCAAAAAATATAGAACATAAGATAAGTCTTTATGCTGATGATGTATTACTTTTCCTCCAGAACTCACCAACATCTCTCCCCCAGACAATCTCACTTACAAACACATTCTCATCAATATCTGACTACTCGATTAACTGGTCTAAGACTATTGTTATGCCCATTAACTGTAACCTACAAAACACACCCAATACTAAAATAAAGTCTGGAAACATTAGATATTTAGGCATAATAATTTCCCCCAGGTTATCAGAATTAACAAAGCTAAATTATGTCCAGCTACTTAAAGCAATAGAGGATGATCTCTTGCGGTGGAGGCGCTTACCCATATCACTCATGGGGAGGGTTGCCACAGTTAAAATGATGGTTCTATCTAAAGTAAACTACCTGTTTTCAATGATACCCACTAAACCATCCTCCAGCTGGTTTAGTGGTCACTTGACTCACTTGACTCATATATATCTAAATTTCTATGGAAAAACAAGCCATCACGTATCAGTCTAAAAACTTTACAACAGACTAAAGACAGAGGTGGACTGGAGCTACCCAACTTTAATCATGTTCTCTTAGCTAACAAGCTGCAATATATCTCCAAATGGCTTAAACCTAGTGGTCTAGATGAACCATTGTTAGATTTAGAGCAAGCATTGTGTGAGGATCTGGTTATCTCTGACCTGCCATTCATCAGCCCAGACACATAAGTGTTTTAAAAGCATCAATATCAGTTCCTCTTTAGTGGCTTGGTGGGAATTTCTAAAAATAACCAAGTCTTCACTTTTTCCATGTAAGCTTACACCCCTCTGAAACAACCCTGACATCCTGCAAAACAAAAAGCTGATCAGTTTCACTCAATGGAAAAATAAAGGAATAAAACAGAACATATAATAGAAAATGGAAACTTCTTCTCATTTAATATTCTCACTTCACAATATGGAATCAGCAGATATTTTTTTTTAATATCACCAGCTTAAATCTATTATATGTAAAAAATATACCATTAAGTAATTAAACTTGCAGCTACCTGTCAGGGATGCAGAATTTATGAATCTTAATCTCCCAAAGCTATTATCAAAAATATATAGACTATTATCTAGACTAGAAGACTCAATCTGTCTTTCAACTTCAAAGGCGGACTTATCCAGTAAATTTAATAATAAAGATAAATAGTTACAAATATGTTTAAACACCTTTAAAAATGACTAAGAAATCAAATATGAGATGAGAGATGAGACGATTTATTTGTCATTATACACAGTGCAGAACACAGGTACAACGAAATTGTTTCCAGTACAACCCGTCCAAGACTAGACAGCAACAACATGTAGACACAACAGGAACAGGCATACTGAGGCAGCAGCCGCTGGGGCGGCATGCCTATGTATTACAGTAGATATAGAAGGAAAAGATAACATTGGGGGAATAAGATGTGGCTGGGGAGAAAAAAGGCATCACCACACTAGGCCTAAGGGCCCAGTGTTGAGATACAAAAAAAACCTCCTCGGTACACAAAGCACATAACTCAGACATTCACAACATCAGAAACATGTGGCAGGGTGGGAAAGGGGTCTCCCATCACAGCAAGTGCGGACGCAGCTGACATGAGCGCAGTCCAGTCGACCTGCCGCTCGGGAGTGGAGGGAGGTGGGGAGGATACGACGAAGGCAGTGAATCATCGGTGGAAATGTATCTGTAGTGGTGTATGTGAGTGTGGTGCTTGTGTGTGCGCAGTAAGTAAGTAAGTGGGCATTTGAACTTTCTCCCAGTCCTCCATCTCCAGTCTCTGCCACCTGATGATAGTGGGGCGTCCTTGGGAGCTGATCCAGGAAAAAGTCCATCGCCCGTGAGGAGGGTAGGGGGAGGGTGGGGGACTGAGCATCCGTCAACAAAACATTCCAGGAGAACTTTGTAGCCAGCCATCCAAGGCCAGTACAGGGAGCCGAATTTGATAACAGCATTTCTTTTAGTTTCAGGCCAGAGCTGTTTCGTCTGCCTTGAGTCTCTTCTGTACCGCCACAGATAAGCGTGCAACTTGACTCAATCACACTTGTGCCTACGTCTTCTACCAGAAATCTTGGTGTCATGGTAGACAACCAGCTGACCTTTAAAGACCATGTTGCCTCGTTTTCCCGGTCTTGCGGATTTGCTCTCTACGACATCAGGAGGATCAGACCCTACCTGACTGAACACACAACCCAGCTCCTGGGCCAGGCTCTGGTCATTTCACGCATTGGCTACTGCAACTCCTTACTGGCTGGCCTGCCTGCATGCTCAGTTAAACCTCTGCAGATGACCCAGAACGCAGCAGCACGTCTGGTCTTCAAACAGCCTAAAATAGCTCACGTCACTCCGCTGCTAATTGCTCTTCACTGGCTTCCAGTTGCAGCACGCATCAACTTCAAAGTTCTGCTTCTGGCTTACAAAACAATAACCCAAATGGCTCCGGTCTACCTTCACTCCTTAATCCAGAGCTACACTCCCTCTCGACAGTTACGCTCTGCCAGCGAAAGATGCCTAGTGCTCCCACCATAATGTGGCGCAAAATCAGTAGCTAGACTCTTCTCCTCTGTTGTTCCCCGGTGGTGGAACTATCTACCTAACTCTGTCCGATCCGCAGAGTCCTTATCCATTTTTAAGAGCAAGCTAAAGTCTCAGTTGTTTGAGGAGCATTTCCACACTTAGCTTAACTATTTTACGCAACAGAATGAGTTAGAAAGATTTGTCCAGCTCTTTGGCTCAACCAAGTACTGAAGAAGCTGTGTGCACTTATGCCCAAGTTGATATTGTGTGATGAAATCGTGATGTTGTATTTAAACAAAATGACTTTGAAAAAAAAATCATATGCACTGCCTCTAGCACTACATGACAGCACCTGGGTCCAACTGGACTCAAAGCGGTCTGACTATCACTTAATTCTGACGTCCCATCTTGTTTGAATTCATGCTTGTGTTGTTCTTACTCTCAAATGTAAGTCGCTTTGGATAAAAGCGTATGCTAGATGACTGCATGGTGGTGTGGTGCTTAGCACCGCAGCCTCACAGCAAGAAGGTCGCCGGTTCAAATCTTGGCTGCGGGGAGGTTCGAACCTTGAGGGCGGTGACCTTTCTGTGTGGAGTTTGCATGTTCTCCCCGTGTATACGTGGGTTCTCTCCGGGTTCTCCGGCTTCCTCCCACTGTCCAAAGACATGCATGTTAGGTTAATTGGACACTTTAAATTCTCCCTAGGAGTGAGTGTGCGTATGAATGGTTGTTTGTCTATCTGTGTTGGCCCTGCGACAGACTGGTGACCTGTCCAGGGTGTACCCTGCCTCTCACCTGTTAAAATGCTGGGATAGGCTCCAGCTCACCCGTGACCCGAAATGGAATAAGCGGTCAAGATAATGGATGGATGGATGGATGGATAGATGACTGTAGAATAGAATAGAATAGTTTCAACCTGTCGCCTACCACCTAACATGGGTTGGCCATTCCAGTGGAATCTCATAGGGCTGGTTGTTCAAAAATTTTAATCCAGATAAAAGCTATCTGGATTTGAGAATCCCATTTTTCAGGATGGTGGATCACATAATCCAGCTTACTTTTACCCCGGCTGTTCAAAGCAACATTGGATTGGATCGCCCTGATCCAGAATCCTGTTTTTCAGGACCAGGAAGAAAAAAATCTGGCTGGATTTCCAGAATGTAAATCAATGTGGGCTTTCGGCTATCTGAATAACAACAGGTAGAAGAGACGCTATGGTGTCATTTTAAGTTATCTTTATTGTGAGACAAACAGAAACCATAAACATCCACTTCTATGTACAATTGTATGACACCTCATCGGAGCCACAACACATATAAAACAAGTAGATTACCAACTACATTGGACTTAATGTCTACTTGTTAACAAAATAAAAACTGTTCAGGGTTCCTCATCTAAGGACGGGAGGTACAGCATCAACATCCAACTTGTGGGTGACGCTGACCTCACCATCACAAACTGCATCGTGAAATGGCTGGGTCTGTTTATGATGCTTGTATCCTGAGGGAGAGTGCCTTGTACAACTGACCGTATGGCATCATATTAGGAGACAGCGACTATCCACTCCTACCATTGCTGATGATGCCCTTTCTTGCTGCGGCCACACCAGCCCAAGTGCGCTTCAACACTGCTCATTGCAGAGCGAGATGTGCAATTGAGCGTTTAAATGGTGTTCTGAAGAGACGGTTTGCATGCTTTAACTACTTGCGGGTGGAACCACAGGGAGCATGTAACATCATATGTGCATGTATTGTCCTGCATAACATTGCTACCAGGTAGAATCTACCTCTCTGTTACAATGTTAATGATGCACCTGAGCCCCGTGTGGAGGTACCGGACCAATCTCTGGCTTTCTGTCAATATACGGGACAGATGAGACGTGGAGTGAGGGATGTAATTGTTAGACATTATTTCTGAGAAGTTCTTTTCTGACTATGCAGTGCTGACTGACAGGAAGTTTGAGTATTGTATGTGTGTTTGTTATAAAATTTGTTTGGGTTTTATTTCATTGGGACAATATGATATGTTTTATTCTTGCTTTACTTTGCTGAAAGGCTTAACATGTAGCCTATGCTTATTTTAACTACTTTATGACCGTAACAGTTAAACAGGTCAGGTGCAAAATACAAATATAAGCAAGTTCTATTATTTGATCAGCTGTTAGGGTTTACCGCAGTTTCTTCCTGAAATCCACCTTGTAATCCTGCCCTCTGTTGGGATCAGGATAAGCCTGTTTTTGTTTTGGATCAAAGTTATCTGGATCCTACTCAAAAGTTTTGAACAACCCAAACTGAGGGTTTTATCAGGATGACAACCATGATTGGATTATGGGATTGAAGCTGATCTTGGAATCCAGTTTTCCCTTTTGAACAACCCAAGATTTGATCCTATCTGATAACCGAAATCCAACTGGAATACATTTGAACAACCAGCCCATGGATTTAGAAGCAGATTTAAAACCTAATGCTTTACATTGGGAGGGGACTTTCAGAAACTGAATAGCTGTGCTCTCTTTTTCTGATCAATATTTCATCAAATGATACCATTTTGTGATATTTGGGACCTTTCTTTATAATGCTGGTAACACAGAACATGTTGGAAAGACAATAGTGTGTAGAGCCACGAGGGAAGTCCTCACACATGTCTGAAATCCTATTTTAATAAATGAATGCAGCGTAGGGATCGACTGATAGTTACACATTACAAAAAGACCTCTGTCAGCTGGATTCATGTCTCCTCACGATCCTCTTCCTCCTATATTTTAAATTATTTTAAACTGTTGTCTGTGGCAAAATCTGTCTGTGTTGTCTTTTGAGAGGACATATATACTGTGTTAAAACATGAAATTACTAGATGTAGAAACAACCACTGAGTATTTACTTTGTATATCAGCCAGGGTGATAAAGAAATAAACGGTGTACGGTCATGGTCTAGAACAATTAGCATTACTTTTCTTTGTATGCCATGTGCACTTGTATGAGAACCAGTTCCCCCAATGGGGTAAAATATCTGGTGCATATTTTGTCAGCAGTTGCCATGGTGAATCCAGGTATAAGTGCTCCATTGATGATGACATTTATTGTGGTTTCTAAATCTGGGTAAAGATTGATTTAACTTAAAACAGCTTATCTGGAACCAAAAATTCAAAGTTGCTCCAGATTAAGTTAACCCAGAGTTTCTTTGTAGACTCAGAGTTAATTAAACTGTCTTTTTGGAACAGGCCCCAAGTCTGTACAGGGGAACCAAAGAGCTTTTCTGCTAAACTGCAGTAGCTAAACAGAAATTAAATTAAATGTTGTTCTCTGTAGTCTGTAACTTTAATAGACTCCTTCTTCAACAATGAATCAAACCAAGTTTAAACTTTGTGTCAGTGACAAACTCATGAAGTTATTTAGTGTATTTTTATTATTACAAAGAAGCAAAATCAAAACTGAGGGAATGTAAGATTCCTAAATTATTAGTGAACCCAAGAATTTAAATCTGAAGATACAGTGAAAAAAACAAAGATTTTTTCCTTTAATATTGTCGACAAAAATCCAGCATACACATGAATGAATTCCAAGGGCAGCTAGTGGGATGGTCTGGTGGGGAGCAAAGTATAAGTGTTTGTGTATCAGTGATTAAAGCCATGTAATGCAGAATCATCCTAAGAAAAGAAATGTTGGAATTTTTTTAGTTAATATTTATTAATATATATTTCTATACTGCTTATTCTAATTCAAGGTTGCAGGGAAGCTGCAACCTTGAACCTTATCTTATATAGCATGTTACTTATGTAAAAATGTGACTTGGGTTTAAGATAATTTCAATAGAATTTACTAATATTGTCTGATTGGTTATATATTAATAAGCCTGCAAGCTGCTTTCACAACGATGCGCCGTCACAGACGTGATCTGGCGTGTCTGCAGCCCGGCGAGTTTCTGTTGCCACGGTTACCAACTAGCGTTAAAACAACAATTTACAACAATAAGGCTATTTGACCGGAACTTCTTTTATAGGTGTCCATATGGACACCTTACAGCTAAATAAGAATCGAGTATTCACCCAGACCATTCATGTTTTCATCACACAAAACAACTAAATGATGTCCCAAATACAAAACGGACTTAATCTTCCAAGGTTGCGCCCTCCTCTGGCATATGAAGGTCGCAGACAGAAGTACAATGAAGGGGCTTGATCTTCAGCCTACATGATGGTTATTGCATTGACTATTTAATATCAAAATGGAACAGATCTGGAAAGTTACTATATATAGTATATACACATACACATATATATGTAGTATATTTTATGTGTTAACAATAAACGTGTCATTTTTTTTTTTATTATCCATCCATTATCTTGACCGCTTATTCCATTTCGGGTCGCGGGTGAGCTGGAGCCTATCCCAGCATTTTTTTTTTTTTTTTATCAATAAGCGATATTACTAAAATGTTTCCAAACCATTGAAAAAAAAAAGCTGGCCCGTTATAGCTTACATGGTGTATGTACGTCACTTGAGGTGCAGATTAATCTGTGCAAACCTACGCATATTTTTCTTGTATTAGGAGTTACCACTAATGTGAAAAGTCTGCAACCAGCCGACAGTGGCAAACCGCTGAGACCGTTGAGGAAGCGGTAACTACCGCTACAGAAACGGCAAGTGCCATTGCAGGAACGGTAACTGCCGTTGTAGCGAGTGGCTGGCCTGGATCTTAGCGTTTCTCCATTTCTCTCTCTCTCCCCTCGCCCTCCCTCTGCTTGTAGCCATTGAAAACAACTGCACAAAACTGACGTTACTCCATCTGCGATCGACCAGTTTTGCCTCACGTCAGGTCCCGGATGTGTGGCACAAAAGTTTGAATTTCAGATCTGAATTTGAATTTCAGATCTGAATTTGTATTTCAGATCTGAATTTGAATTTCAGATCTGAATTTGTATTTCAGATCTGAATTTGAATTTCAGATCTGAATTTGTATTTCAGATCTGAATTTGAATTTCAGATCTGAATTTTTCAAATACAAAAGTTTCAACTTTACCAATATACACATAAAAAAAAACAAAGATTCAATATCAAATATGGTCATTTGGATTCAGTTTTTTAAAGCAATTATTCAAAAAGGCATATTCAGATTCAAATTGAATGATTCAAATTCAAATATAAAGAATTCAAATTCGCTCCCCAGTGGCACAAACCTTATCCCATATACAGGTTTCAGCATTTTCTACTAAGATAAGATATAGGTTAAGTTAATTTCTAAAACTAATAAATGAATGGTTCAAAGTATAATATTGAATAATTATCAATCATGATCAAGTATAATAAAAAAATAATGATAATCCTATTGATTTTCCTTACAGTCTCATTTTCTACTTTACAATATATTTATTTAGACAAGTTATTTTTGGCATCTTAATAATGAAAAAACAAAAAACAAAAACACATGGACCATTTACAACCCTTATGCAGAGGAGATACATTATGTAATAATCTATGAAACCATGGGTTTTAGGAGTGTGGACCAGCGCGATTATCCTGCAGTTGTATTCGATGCACACTGAAGCTACCGGTGCAGTCACATCCCAAACGTCTCGGACCACTGATTCGAATCTGTGAACATCTCCATACCTAAGGAGCACTAATTTTAGTTTACTTCTATCAATCATATTCATCTGTATTAGCAAACAAACTTGTTACTTGTTTGAAGTTAGTTTTCTCTAAAACTTGAACACTTTTCATCTCTGATCAGATTATGTAGCCCTCTTTTATTTCAAGCAAGAATGTTGTCTACTAACATTGAATAATTTATTTCATACAGAATGACCTACTGCAACTTATCAGAAAGGAGCTGTGATTTTCTGGGTGCAGCTCTGAAGTCCAATCCCTCCAATCTTCAACACCTGGACCTTGGTGGAAACAAGAAGCAAGGCTTAGGCAGGCTTAAAGAGCTGTGTGGTTTTCTTGCAAGTCCTCAATGTCATCTTGAGACTCTGAGGTCAGTTCGTTGCCTGTCATTATTCATTTAATTTCAGTTTAATTCAGCTTTATTTGTAAAGTTCTAATTCACTACAAAGTAAGAAAGGAAGAAATAAGAAAAAAATGCTGATTACATTGTTCAAATGCACGTGTAGCTATTGTCCTGATCCATCTCTGAAGGGTTTAAATTAAGAATGTGGTCATCTCCATGTTATTAGTCAATGTTTACATTAATATGTGTAAGCCTGGTTTCTTCTGCCATTTTTGTCTGGGATTTTGATTTAATATTTTATTCTGTACTCAGCTTGTGGGACTGCAAGTTGTCAGAGATCAGCTGTGCTTCTCTGGTATCAGCTTTGTGGTCGAACCCCTTCCATCTTAGAGATCTTAACCTGTCGGGAAATGAGTTACAAGGTTCAAATGCACAAATATTGTGTGCTTTTGTGAAGAGTCCTCACTTTCAACTGGAGACTCTGAGGTGGGTAACATTTCACAAAGCCAAGCACTTATGCTGCCATGAACTAAATTCAAAGTAAATTATCACAACACGTAGTTGTCATATATATATATATATATATATATATATATATATATATATATACAGACAGACAGACAGACAAACAGAAAGATAGATAGATAGATAGTGATTTTTTTTAATTAAGTCTGTCCCATTTATGACAAAGCTGTAGGGTGGTTAGTTAAGATGATCATGATCAGTTTTGAACAATCATCCTCATGCTCCTGTATTAGACGAACTGTATGACAATAAAATTAATCTTTGTACTTTTATTTAATTATAAGTCTTATAAAGGCTTAAACTATAAAAAAAAATTCAATTAGTTATTTGTATGATGATTTTGAATGAACTTCATTAATTAAGACAGCCCAGCATTGTGTTCTAATTTCTTGTGAAGTAAAGCTTATTTACATAAAATGATTTTTTTTTCACATCTCAGTTCTGAATTTATGGATATGTTTATTCATACAGGCTCAGCGACAGGACATTTCAGGCTTCCAGTGACAAAAGTGGTGAGTACTATAATTGTCCCTTATATTTATTAATCTATTGTCAGTAACATCTGATCGGAGAGGAATGCAGGGATCCATAATTGGGAGAAGTGAAAATTCCTTTTAGAGCATAACTTGACTTAAGGTTTGAAAAATTAGGACAAATTAGATTAAGATAAAGGAAGGAAAAAAATGACCTTTTCCAAAAATTATTTACCTTGATGGAAAACATCAGGGAGAATTTATTAGGACTTTGATACTATTTAAATGGAAATGCACCTGTTTATTATATTTCAAATGTGTCCACAAATTCAAAGTCAATCAATCAAAACTTCATTAACACTTTTCTGACAAATGTAATTCAAAGAGCTTAAAATAAGTAACCATGTGCAAACAACACATATATAGAAACAAACAAGTTAAAACAGAAATAGGAGCATAACCGCATACATGAAATAGAAGCAGGCAAAGCAAAAAAAAAGACAAATTAACTGAATATTTAAAATACAAACTAATAGCAGTTAAATGTTACAGATAAATTTTTAGAGGTGATTTAAGAGGTCAGAGTTTCAACCCTGCGGACGATTATTCCAAATGGAGTTTTTTTTTTTTTTTTGCCAATGGTTATGGCTGTTATTTTTGAGTTTGAGACTCCAATGGCAAAGTTATTCCCCATAGCATTAAGAGAAAAAAAGAAAATATGTAGGGAATAAAACAGAGAAAAGAATATGGAAAAATAAATTAATAAAAATAAAATAATAAAAATATGTGAAAACAAATTAATTTTATTTTTCATTTATGTCATGATTTGTGGGTTTTTGCCTTAACTTAATGTTCCTGTGAGTTTGTTGTTTCCTGATTTGTTCATTCTGCTTGTGTGTTGTTTTCTGTTCTGCTTCCTGTTTGTTAGTACACCTGGTTTAAGAGTTATTTTTATGTAAGTTTCATATGTGATGAACTGTGATTGTTTTATAAAGTATTTTGTGTTTGGAAACCAATTGTTTGGCCAAAACATGATATAATATTTGGCATTAGGAGTAATATTTGTGGTCTGTGCCATTTCTGGAAAAAAGTGTTGTTTAATCAGGCTGAGAACAGTGAAAGTTTCTGTTTAAATCATCACTCTCAATCACCCTACATGTTTCCATGTCTGTCACATAGTTTCTACACAGCCAGTTTACCGGGCACTGTATGACTTTGAGGCTCGGGAAGAAGATGAAGTCACATTTATTAAGGATGACATCATCATCATCAACTCTAAGCCCGTCAGTGATGGGTGGATGACCGGGACTGTGCAGAGAACCGGCAAATCCGGCTTCCTGCCATCAAACTATGTTGAATGTAAGTAGCATCATGCCGTCTGAACCAGAGTTGTGAAGCTCAGTTTAAAAACAACACAGATATCCAGCCACCGTTAAAGCATCATGGTGGCTTATGATTAATTTAAAAAATATCATCCATGAACTCAGCTGTTTGAACAGATCTCTCTTTAACTCATCGTAGGCTGCAGTTCTCCACTTACAGAGCTAAACACAAACCAGCTGGAAAATTCACACAAACTGGTTTCTTTGAATTAACTCTTCATTTTCCAAAACAAACTGGACAAATTTAAAGGGTTTATTTAATAATAAACATTTATTTAGTTAGAATTAGTCATGTACATAAAAATATAATAAATAAATATATTTAACAAATAGCTTTTATAATACATTAGACCATGACCTTAGGACCAAAGAGCCCTGATGGTTCACCTCTGGAGCTGAGTAAATATGTAGAGAGATCATTTACCTGTTCTAAAGGTGACACACACACTCACACACCCCCAACAAAGATGACAATTTAATACCCGAGTGTCTAAGAGGAAAATTGTTCTGACTCAGATCTGATGAAGAGAGTTCTGGTGAACTGGTTTGTCTTCTCCCATCAGGTGTCTCTGGTGTCAAACTGGATTCAAACACAGAGTCTGGTTCTTCCGAGGATGAAATGGAGACGATGAAGGTGAGAAAAATAATTATCTGACCTTCCACACAAATTTAGAGCTCAGCACTCAGCAGGTCATATAAAGATTTTAATGTCTGCGGCTGCTGATGCTTGTTCAGAGGGACAGACATCAATGCTGTGATTATAAAAACTGGTTTATAGATCAGATTTTGAGTTTACTGCAGCGCAGACAGGTGAGTTTTATCTTAACCTTGATCTTATACCACACCACAGCTTTTTATTCTTTATTTCTGTCACAAAAAATTCTAATTTTCTTTTCCTTTTCAACATAATTTGTCTGAATTGAAGCTTTGTCGTCATAAACTGTAGAATTCATGATCTGCACAAAATGCTTCAGTTATGTTCAGACTGTAAGAATATTTTTCTGAACAGAAATTGGTTCATTTGTTATCAAACATGTTTCTTTTACATTTCAGGCTTCTTCTGACTTCACTGCAGAGGGTGAAACTGAATCTGCACAAGTTTTGTACAGGTGATCCTCAAACTCATCTCATGACCCTGTTTCACCAGCCTGAAGCTGTAATTATTAATCTTATATCTTTGTAATGGATAAAATAACCCTCCCAGTCGTCCTCCTTCCTTTTCCTGCTGATCAGACGCTTAAATTAACGGAGATCACTTTATTAATTCAGTTTATTGTTCTTGGCTGGATCCTGAGAAGAGTTCCTCTATTACTAGAACAACTTGAACAGGAAAATCAGAGGATATGTGCAGGTCATACAGCGTTTTAAAACTCTCACTAGTGGGTTTTATTAAATGTTGAACCTAAGCTGGAAACAACTGAATGAGCTCAACTGAACAGTTTAATAGTTGATCTAAACTCCAGGAGTTAGACTCCCAAAACCAGAGTACAGGCTCTTTAGGAAGAAGAACAATTAATGTATCAAAACTCAGAGCTGAGATTTCTGTTCAAGTCCAGAGAAAAGATGAAAGATCTTCCTCTCTGCTCCAGTATTGGTGGTGGCCTTTAAGATGATCCTGATCTGTTTTGAACAATCATCCTCATGTTCCTGTATGAGACGAGCTGTCACACTAAAATTAATCTTTTTACTTTCTTTTTATTATAAGACTCAAACTGTAAAGACTTCAGCTATGAAAATAATTTCAGGTATTTTTATGATGGTTTTTTAAATGTAGTTTATTAATTAAGACAGCCCAGCAATTTCTTGTTGAGCAAAGCTCATAAAATGATTATTTTCTCATCTCGCTCCTAAATTTCTGGATATGTTTATTCATGCAGGTGCAGCGATAGGACAGTCAAATCTCCCAGTGACAAGATTGGTGAGTACTACAATTCTGCTTTATATTTATTGATCTATTGTCAGTAACATCTAAAGTGGAATGAGGAATGTGCTGATTCTGTAACAAATCCATATTTGGGAGAATTGAAAATTCTTATCAGAGCTGTTAGCTGACACAAGGTTAGAAAGATTAAGACTCATTACTGAGTTTTGTTGTGAATCTTAGATAAAGGGGCTAAAAACCGACCTTCTCCTTAAGTTATTCTTTAGCTTGATAGAAAATATCAGGGAGAATTTGAAAGGACTTTGATACGATTTTACTGGAAAATACAACTGTCCTAATCAGAATCTGTACACTCAAAATCAATTAAACTTTATTTATTTAGCACTTTTCAGACAAATATAAATGAAAGTGTTTAAAATAAAGCAACCATGTTTAAACATGGGGGTGTTTGGGGATTTGAACAGGGCATTTATGTGGTTTGCATCATGTTCTCCTCATGTGGGTGGGTAAGTGTGGATACTCTGGCTTTGTCCCACAGTTCAAAAACATTGTAAACATTGATTATTTTTCCTTTAAATTCTCCTAAAGATAGAGTGTGAATGACGGATTGTCTCGCTGTGTTGGTCCAGTGTGTACCCGCCTTTAGCCTGCTTATTACTGAACTGTGATTGTTTTATAAAAGTATTTTATGTGTGGAAACCAATTGTTTGGCCAAAATGATATTGTCATGTAGTGTTATATGATGTGATAATAGCATGAGGAGTAATATGTGTTCTGTGTCACTTCTGTAGAAAAGCATTGGTTTAATCAGGCAGAGAACAGTGGAAGTGTTTGTGGAAACCAGCATAATGATCTACAGTTCACAGGAGACTTTGTTCCTTTTTATTAAGGAAAAATATTTTTTAACTGTGGGTTGGCTTAGTCAATTTATATCTTATTTTTATTTGGGGGGGTGAGGGGTTTGTCCATGACACAGATGTTGCTCGTGGCAAACCTGAGCCGCTTTCTGAACCAATGGTACAGCCAGGCAGTTTTTCCTTTAAATGATACAAAGCCCGATACACACTTTGCAGAAATACTTGCTGTATTACTTGTCACACGCTCCGAAGACACAGCGCAATATGTCCCATCACAATGCAGAGCTATTTATTTTCAGAACCGAGCAGGGGAAGAGGAGCTTTAGCGGAATGGTGGTTTTGGAATCTTAAAACGCTGGTTCTGTGTTGACGAGAAGTCCAAATGATAAACAGCTGTGGCAGAATCGCCAGGACTTGTCCCTGTTTGAATAAGCCAAGCCCATAGTTTTCCTTTTCACCATCACCCTTCCAAGTGGCGCTGGCATGCACCTGTAGCGCATCATCTTCTAATACAGGCAATGATGCTGGATAGAGGGGGCCATCAGAGCTGATGAGGTGAAAGTAGAGGTGTCACCTCGGCTCTAATTGGTTCACCATCCAGCATACCAGACATTTTCCTGGTAGGCCAGTGTGTTTTTTGTACTGATAAAGTTTATTTATTGGTCTGACTGGTCCATAAACTCAGTCGGTCAGCAGCTCAACTAACTCTTGGCCAGCCCGCTCAAATCTTCAAAGAGCACCACCTTTCACTGTGGTCCCTGCACCTGAGTCTTTCATTCATCCAAACAGTTATTACAAAACTTTATGTCCTGACCACCGGCCCATGAAACACGTTAATCTGCAGCTTATTGGTTGTTTACCTACTGAAACCAGGATGAATCAGATTCTTTAAACCCCTTCTGGCTCTGAGCCTGTGGATGCAGCTACTTGTTGGAATCGAGCAGAACAATGGAGGCGCAGAGGAAGTGTATGATGGAAAAATGTAAAAATCCAACATGAGAACAGCTGGTTGTGTTCACTGGTTAACTGGTTGTGTTCACTGGTTAACTGGTTGTGTTTACTGGTTAAAACAACACATCTTAAATTTGGTTCTTTAATATTTTCCTAAACTAAATTGTCTAATTGAAAGTGAGGACATTATTTTTAAACGTCATCCATCAAAATTAAGTGAGTCAGCAAATTTCTGATTTTCTTCATTAGCCTGTTTGTTATTGATTGTGAGCTGAAAATCTGATACTTTTGGGTCAAAATGTGTTACAGGCAGCTTCTGTGTATGTGTTTATGGACAATATACAGAAATATATTTTTAAGATTGTACACCTAAGTCCAGATGTTAATACTGGCGCTGATTGGCTCTTTACCAGAGAATCCAATAATTCTGGTCATGACTGCATCGTAATGATAAAAGAAAAATCTCCATCAATCATTAGTTGAACCTTGTTGGGATAACATCTCCAGAAGAGAAGAGCAGGCAGCAGACACAGAGACACTACTTCTACACTTCAACTGGAAATAGTTTTATCTCATCCTCATTTTTCATGTCGGTTCTGTTTTTTTTCTTTCAAACACAAATTCGGATGAATTCTGCTCTAATATTCATTGCTGTGCTGGAGTATTGAATTTTATATTTTATTAAAAAAAGACAACTTTTGGAAGTATGTAACATGTCTACTCTCACTAATTCCTGCTAACTCACTGCATGGTTTCACTGATTTAAAAAAGTTACACAGATGATATAGGCCTATTTAAGGGAGCGCCAAGATTCATGGCGTGCATGATCGTATATGAGCCAACATGCCAGGGCAATTTTTTGTCCCAGCCCACATCTGGCTCTAGTTACCAGCTGTTGTCATGCATCTCTTCGCATAACCAGCTTATTGTATTAAACACATACTTGAGTGTTGCAGGTTTAACAACTATGTCTTGTAGTGAAATGGCTCAGCCACATTGTGAAATGCTTACTGACCTAAACATGCTCATCCTTTTGGTTTTTGTCGCTGGAGTTGTGTACTTACTTGGCCAACATGTGACATGTTTTGCTTGATTTAAGGTGTGGCTCCTTGAGATGAATCACAGAGTGATCAGACCTGAGGCTGTGTTTGCACTGTTTATACTACTGGGCCATTACAAGCTGGTCATTGAAAGCCGTCCTGCAAATTTTCAATATTTTCCTGCGCCAACACGCCTGATTCAAATCAGATGGATCCAACAGTGAAACAATAACTCATTCATGTGAATGTCTGTTTGAGCAGGGAAACATTGAAAACTTGCAGGACGAGGGCCATGGTTCCCCACTGAGCTAGAGTTATCTCTGAGTCAGTGTGAGCATGTATAAGAGCCAATCCAAAGTTCATAACCAACGCTGATTTAATCTCACCAACTTCTGTTTATACAAAGAGTCATGTGACGTTTCTGAGTCACAGTAGTACGTTAGCACATACGTCACCTGTACCCAATGTTCACATTAACTAGATTATTCACCGTGTCCGTACAGTGTGATGCATTAAGATCCCGAAACTATTTCTGGTGTTTCCCACAGGAAAGAGATTGAAACTGCTTTATCAAGCTGAGACAGGAGAGGTTTATTATCTGCTACTCTCAATCACCCTACATGTTTCCATGTCTGTCACATAGTTTCTACACAGCCAGTTTACCGGGCACTGTATGACTTTAAGGCTCTGGAAGAAGATGAAGTCTCATTCACTAAGGATGACATCATCATCATCAACTCTAAGCCCGTCAGTGATGGGTGGATGACCGGGACTGTGCAGAGAACCGGCAAATCCGGCTTCCTGCCATCAAACTATGTTGAATGTAAGTAGCATCATGCCGTCTGAACCAGACTTGTGAAGCTCAGCTTAAAAACAACACAGATATCCAGCCACCGTTAAAGCATCATGGTGGCTTGTGATTAGTTTAAAAAATATGATCCATGTACTCAGCTGTTTGAACAGATCTCTCTTTAAACTCATCGTAAGCTGCAGCTCTCCACTTACAGAGCTAAACACAAACCAGCTGGCTTCTTTGAATGAACTCTTCATGTTTCAAAACAAACTGGACAAATTTAAAGGGTTTATTTAATCATAAACATTTATTTAGTTAGAATTAGTCATGTACATAAAAATATCATAAATAAATATATTTAACAAATAGCTTTTATAATACATTAGACCATGACCTTAGGACCAAAGAGCCCTGATGGTTCACCTCTGGAGCTGAGTAAATATGTAGAGAGATCATTTACCTGTTCTAAAGGTGGCACACACACTCACACACCCCCAACAAAGATGACAATTTAATACCAGAGTGTCTAAGAGGAAAGTCGTTCTGACTCAGATCTGATGAAGAGAGTTCTGGTGAACTGGTTTGTCTTCTCCCATCAGGTGTCTCTGGTGTCAAACTGGATTCAAACACAGAGTCTGGTTCTTCCGAGGATGAAATGGAGACGATGAAGGTGAGAAAAATAATTATCTGACCTTCCACACAAATTTAGAGCTCAGCACTCAGCAGGTCATATAAAGATTTTAATGTCTGCGGCTGCTGATGCTTGTTCAGAGGGACAAACATCAATGCTGTGATTATAAAAAGAGGTTTAAAGATCAGATTTTAAGTTTACTGCAGTGCAGACAGGTGAGTTTTATCTTAACCTTGATCTCATACCGCACCACAGCTTTTTATTCTTTATTTCTGTCACAGAAATGTGTGATTTTCTTTTTCTTTTCAACATAATTTCTCTGAATTGAAGCTTTGTTGTCATAAACTGTAGAATTCATGATCTGCACAAAATGCTTCAGTTATGTTCAGACTGTAAGAATATTTTTCTGAACAGAAATTGGTTTATTTGTCGTAAATTATGTTTCTTTTACATTTCAGGCTCCTTTAGACTTCACTCCAGAAGTTGAAACTGAATCTGCACAAGTCTTGTACAGGTGATCCTCAAACTCATCTCATGACCCTGTTTCATCAGCCTGAAGCTGTTATTATTCAGGTTGTATCAGCAATACTGGCTCCACAGTAGCTGCTGTTTGAAGCAGTTTTGGTATTTTCAGCAGTTATTACATGAATATGTGAAGATATGTGTACATGTTTGTAAAAGGCTTGAATCAAAATATCAAACACTAAGTAAATAATCCAGTATGATTACTGAAGGTTGAAGTAAATTCTGTTTCACCCTCAGCTGTATCTTTGCAATTAATTAAATTACCCTCCCAGTCGGCCTCCTTTATTTTCTCGTTTATTGTTCTTGGCTGGATCCTGAGAGGAATTCCTTTATTACTTGAATACATTGAACATGAAAATCAGAGGATGTGTGCAGGTCATACAACGTTTTAAAACTCTCACTAGTGGCTTTTATTAAATGTTGACCCTAAGCTGGAAACAACTGAATGAGCTCAACTGAACAGTTTAATAGTTGATCTAAACTTCAGGAGTTAGACTCCCAAAACCAGAGTACAGACTCTTTAGGAAGAAGAACAACTAATGTGTCAAAACTCAGAGCTGAGATTTCTGTTCAGGTCCAGAGAAAAGATGAAGAGTCTTCCTCTCTGCTCCAGTATTGGTGGTGGCCTCTCGTTGGCTGAGCTTCGGATAGTTTGTTGATTTGAGTGAAAAACAAGGACCCGTTCCAGAAAGTGGGTTATTGTATCTGAGTATAAGTGTTCTGTTACCATGGTAACCGACTCCGTGAAGTGATCCTACTTGTTGGCAGATTCACTATAAAGAAACTAGCCCCACACATTACCCCACATTCTGGATGCTGCATGTTTCTGCCAGTGGAATGTTGGCTTGTAGAAGGGCCCTGAGTGTGTGCTGTGCTTTAGGGTTCATGCTACATTTTAGACACTTTAGACTTTAATTTGATCCAAAGAATAAACAGTAGTTTGGGTAATTTTTCTCCAATGTGTCAGCGTTTATCAAGTGGAGTCTGATAATGGTTTTTAATGTTGTTTAAAAAGACTCGTTGTCATTTAGCCTCTCTGTGTCCTGCAGGTTCAAGTGTCCTGGTCCAGGTTCGTTCCAGTGTGCGCTGACTGGACTGGTGTTTGTTACAGCTCATGAGGTGGAGATACAGTACAGGACCGACCAGTGGGATGAGAAGCTCCTCCAATCAGCTGGAAAGACCCCGGCTGGACCGCTGTTCAACATCAAGTGTTCTGAGGATGCCGTCCATCAGCTTCACCTCCCACACTGCGAAACAAAGGAAGGTGAGCCAGACACGGTTAGTTAGTGATGAAGCCCATGGTCCTGTTAGTGACCCCTACAGGCTGCAGATGGCAACTACAGCCACAGTCTGATCAAACACTGTGTGGTGTTTATTCTGCATCACATTTTTCATTTCAGTATCCAAAATTTAAAAATTAGCTTAGTTCTTCACAGTAAACTGATAAATGTGTTTAACATAAATTTAATCACAATATTATTTTTACAGCTGCTTCAGAAGAAACATGTTATTCTCATCCATTTTCTTTAGTGGATTTCATGTATGTCTGACCTTTAAACTTTGAGAAATTTCTGGATATGAGTGAGAATTTTAAAGTGAAGAATAGTGCAAAATAAAAATTTCTCATCTGGGAATCACAAATAAAAACATACATTTCCTCTAAATTTCTCTAGTTCTTTTTTCTCTGTTCTGTTTTCTCATTCTGCTTTTTTTCTCTATAAAATCTTTAAAATCAATACAACCTTTACATCTGTGGACATCAGCTCTCTTCTGAAAGAGGTCCTGAATCCAGCAGTGTTGATAGTTGTGTGAGAAAAGGCCTCATCAGACAGTGATGACTTCTACGGTTTCATGATTCATTATAAAAATTACCACTGATGATATAATGAAGTTGTCATTTTTATATTTATCTACTCTGTTTTCACAGCTCTGCTCTCTGGAGGCGTCCTGTCTGTCCTCCACATCTCTGATGATGGGATGAGCATCCTTGAGCCGCTGCAGATCACAGAAACTCATGTGATTGTAAAAGTTCCTCATCTGTCTGCCTTCGGCCTTGTCTGGGATCTCATAACGGGGTTTTTGAACATGAAACCGATTAAGGGACAGGTCCTGTTGTTCCTCAGACTGCCAAACACTGAAACACAGAAGCAGAATCTTGATGTGTTTCTGTTGCCAAGCAACATCCCTGTGAAGGAGGTAAAGAGTTATTATAACCTCACTTTTCCTTTTCTTCCTCCTGCTGGTTGATCCTGCAGAGTTCCAGGTCAGATTAGATAGTAAATCTTATCTAGAGCTTCTCACTCTATTCAAAGGTCCTGATGACCACAGATCAAGGTTGGAACGTAGATCACCAGGTGGTAATGCTCATCGTCAGAGCTGATAACAGCAGTACATTCATTCATTTCAACTACATTATGGAAAATATTTATACAGTGATGGAAAAAGTTTTTTGGACACCCCGCGTATTTGTGAAATATTACATTAAGATTCATTCATTCTCTTTTTAATCATTCTTGGTAGTCAAGTGCAATATCTTTGCAAAATACTAAAACAAACCCCTAAACCCCCTAAAAATTGATTGGTTCCATAAAAACACAGGAAATTTTGAGTACTGTGTAATTTTGATACCAGTGATCCACCAGTGAAGGTTGTGCTTTTTTTTTTTAAAGACACAATTTGTGTTGCTCTGCTTTGTGTCTGTTTAAAATGAGCACATTTGAAGGTTCTTTAGAGACAAAATGATTGAAGCAAGGAACTTAACACATGCCAGAGATACAGATTCTCATCCTGGAGGGGAACAGCTGCTGCCAGACATCCGGGAAGTGCAGATGGATAATAACTGCAGAGATACAGACCAACCAACAGCTTGGAAGATGAACCAAGATCTGGGGGTCCATAGATTCCTTCAGCAGGGAAAGGCCGCATCCTGATCTGCATGAGCAGGAAAACCCTTCATCACAGGAGCTTCAGCAGCAGTAGTCAAACCAAACTGGTGTCCAGTGTTTCACCCACACTGTACGTAGCCGACTGTTAGATCGCGGCTTAAGGTCCTTCAGGCTGTCAAAAAGCTCCTGATCTATGAGAGATAGAGGTTAGTCTGGCATCGTTGGGCCCAAACACACAGAAGAACTTGTTAAAACTGTTATGAATTTAGTTTACTTAGTTTTTTTTTTTTGGAAACAATGAACCAAAAGATATTATTTGTTTTTGTTTGTGTCTCAGTGTAAAAGACCTTAAAAGTTAAACTGAAGCTGTCTGAGAAGCTGCTGCTGTTGTGGCCCAAGTTGTTATCTTTGCTGGAATATGCTAACTTTACATTTTTTGGACCTCACTGCATTGACATCAATCAACCACAGACACATTATCCAGTATGAAGGGAGGCAATTAACAGAGAAGCACTTAAAATAGAACAAATCTGTGTGTAAAGGAGAGCGATTGATAAGTCCTCTAATTTAAAAGTTGTGCTGTGTCTCAAGGTCTGTGCACAGCATGAAGACTCTGAATACGTCAAGGTTCCCCCCACCTGTAAACTCATCAGAGATCAGAGTTACTCCGTTCACTGTCCAGTTGCCTGCATGATTCAACCACCAGTGAGTTTTTCTAGAAACTTTGTTAAAACTGTAACTTTCATTAAATTGATAGTTTAGTTAAATTTGGATGAATTAAAGATACTGACACCGTACTCCCGATTTCTAGAGGGAAGATTTTGACCCAGACTTTGGACCAAACTACCACCCAACCTTTGAGATCCGCCTGCCTACAAACACAAAAGAAGTGACGATCACAGTGAGAGATCACACAGACACAGAAGTCTGGGAGCGTGAGGTTGATCTGCCAGGTAAATTCTAACTACATCTCAATCAAATCAAATTTTATGTGTACAGTCTTTTACAGTAACTAAAAGGCACTCAAAGTTCTTTATAATTGAGTCATAAAAAGTATGTAAAAACACTGCATAAAAACATAAAATAATTCAAACACAGAAACACAATTAGAAATGCTACAGTGCTGCAGGGTATTCAGACCCTTCCAGAAGTGCAGAAAAAGGACAAATAAAATAATAAAGTACACCTAAAACCAAAACTGCTCTAGTTGGAATTGAAAGCAAATCTTCAGATTTGATTTATAAACGTCACCCACCTGGTAGAGATACAGTAAAGAACATAGAGTTACACGTGCAGATGGATCCATCATGCCTTCATTCTTTGTTTAATTTATTTAAGCTTGATTTTAAATTATAATGTTGGCTGAGCAGATGCCAGAAAACACTTGTGGGGCAGATGAGGAGGAAAGAGAGAGGAAAGAATCAATCCCATCAAACAATAATGCACGTACACTTTTGGAAATCTTTAGAAATATAGAAATGGCATTAGATTGTGGTAAAACATTTAAAAGTGTCATTAAAAACTGTTTTTAGGAGGCCTTTAGAAACAGAGACAGAAATAAAAACATCCATATTCAGTGTTTTTTGTAAGAAGTTAAACTTGGTTGGAATTACAGGGAATCTGAGGGGAACTCGCCTCTGAAAGGCAGAGGAGCCCATCTAAAGACATTCAGGTGATGCTTTAGGGGGACCCCTAAAAATAGTCCTGATGTTCATTAAACTGAATAGCATTAATTTGTCAGCAATGTGTTTATTTAATTAAATGAATTAAATCTCCCAAACGACGCAGATAAGCCGTTCTGTTCAGCACCATGGACAGCAGCTTTCTATCCTTGTTTCTGATTAAACAAGCTGCATACAGTAGCATAGAGTTTTTTTTTTTTTTTTTTTTTGGTAGTTAGCATGTTTTTTACCACGCTATGTGCACTAATATATATGTGCGTGCACGTGACTTGCAAAGTCGCAGTGCACGAGTGATAACAAGGCTCTGGTGTAATTCGAACCCTGGTTACAATCATTTGATGCAGCAAATGAAGAGGACAGTTTTCCTAAATGAGACCTGGTTTTAGGGATGTGAAACATGATAAGATATGAAGACTGTGTGATGGACTTGGATACTGGCTGCGTTTTGGGGGGAACCCGCCTGTTGTTGACGTTGGTTCAGCAGTCGCTCTTTTTCTTTCTTTTCTTTTTTCTTTAAGGGTTTTTGCATGGTAACAAGACTTCATCTCTTGTGAGCTCATTCAGGGGCGTCTCCAGCTTTTGAGGACATCCTGGGCTTAGCCCGAGGAGCTATATATATATATGTATATGTATATGTATATATATATATATGTGTGTATATATATATATATATATATATGTGTGTGTGTATATACATATATATATATATATATATATATATATATATATATATATATATATATATACATGTATACATATATATATTCGGGAGTACATTTGAATATAAAATTGATCACACACAAGAGATTCAATAATTTTTAACAAAATACACAAATTTGATATTGGCCTGTAGTTGGTTAAAACTGGCCTTCTTTTAAAAGAGGAACAATAAAAGCTGACTTACAATCTGATGGAATTTCTTTACTTTCAATCGAAAGAGTAAAAAGTATACTAAGAGGCTGTGCAACAGAATTAGCAGCCTTTTTTTAAATAATAATGCTCTATCAAATCTGGTCCAGGAGGTTTTCTGTGATTTAAACATTTAAGGCCTTTTGCACTTGCTGCACAATAAAAGGTACAAAATGAAAACATTTGAGGGTTTTTACAGGGAGTTGTTGAGGCAGCTCCTATAGAGTCAAACAAAGAACCAGATGCCACAAAATGCTTGTAAAGTTATCTTTCTTTAGCTGAGCTAAATAACTATTACCAATGTCCAATGTTTGACATGTCTGCTACTGGCTCCTCCTTTGTCTGTAACTAATCTTTGCTACCCTCTACAAAATAATGAAATCAAAAAACAGAAAACAAGTCAAGCTGATAATAATACAATGTTGTAATATAATACAATTTTTTTAAATCAACATCTTCCAGCACAATGAAAGCATTAACCTTTCCTGGCTATCTAGAGCTGTTATTCAGAAATGGGAAGAGTACTATGAACTACACAGGAGGTACATGAGATAAATACAACACCAGGTAATGAAAACTTTGAGTTATTCATAATAATAAAAAAAGATGACATGAAAGAACAAAACATTACTATTGAAGTATTTCCCATGTAATTTTTTTTTAAAAAAAGGGGTTTGCCCTGATCCGGTCCAGGGTACAAAACTGGGAAAAAAATATTCCAAAAGGGGTAAAGTACTGAAAAAGAACCCCTGCTAGAGCATGAGCAATCATGATTCAAGGTATGATAACATGTTTTGTTAAAATTTGGACTTAAATGTGCAGCCTTCATTTGTGTTGAGATGTTGCAGTTCAGTTGCATTAATTAATAACTAAGAATAACTAATGATAACTAATGCTAACTAAGGATAACTAATGATAACTAATTCTAACTAAGGATAACTAAGGATAGCAGCTTAGGTAGCACTAGCATACCTAAACAAAAATGCTGTATAAGTCAGAATGATTGTTGGCTATTGTAGACACTTACGTTTCCAAACCCTGATTATAAGACAACCCCCAATTTCCATAACTAATCTTCAGAAAAAGACTATCAGTGTTTCCTCTAACATTATACCCCTACCAGATCAAATTGAACTAGTTTGATCTGATTTCTATGTAATAAGAACCCACAGCAGAAGTCCTTTAAGTCTCATTTGCTCAATAAAAGGTTTATACTGAGTTATTTTATTAAAAACTAAACAGTGTGGTGTTATTTAGCTGATATGCACTTAGACTGTATAGCATATACATGACATATGTCAGAGCTGATCCATCTGTCGCGCTCTCGGAGTTGTGTCAAACAAAAGATACACATATTTGGGACAATACTGTATATCTTACCCTTTACTTTTCTTCTAAAAAAAGCTATGGGGTTGTAGCTACTTTATTTTAGACTTTCTGTCCGTTTTGCTAGCTCTATGCTGCTTTGCCGCGCTCTGACTGCTGCTCTCTCCTCTGCACATGCGCACACAGAGCCCCTGGTTATCGGCTGTGGGTTTGTGGCGCTATAGAAGCAACGTACTGTCATCTGACACCCAGTAACGTAATTTGACGTTAGTGACAGGGCTAATCAGACCCTCCAACCCACAGTCCAGCCCTGCTCAGCCCAGCGTTGCTCTGAATGTGAGCGTGAGTGAGTGTACGTGTGTGTAACCTGCGGCTGTTGAGACACAACGGAGCGGAGCGGCTGGAGGAGCGCGGCAGTTAAGTTTAACTGCATCGGTCTTTGCTGCCGGGGCTAGACTCAAAAGACTCGGGGCTAAAGCCCCGGAAAAATCGGCTGACGACGCCACTGAGCTCATTGCTTATCACAGATGAATTCAGTCATGTTTTGGAGTTCAACAGTGCTGTGAAACCAGTTTACTTCTCTGAATTTAAGTGGACAGTAGACATGTGGACACAGAGATTATTACTAAAGCAGAGCCACTGAATTAAACAGACAATGTGACATTAAATGTCTAATTATTTCAGTGTGCTTGTAAATTAATAAATAAACATTTTCTTGGCTTTCTTCCAGGTCAAAGAGGTGAAACCCCACAGAGGAATGTCCCAGGGGTTTCCTTGGAGGACCAGGTCCCAGCGGAGGACAGGCTGTTGTCAGCTCGAACACAGTTTATCAGCAGGGTGTCTGAACCGAATCTGGACAAGCTTCTGGATAAACTCCTAGAGCGCGGCGTTATAAATGAGGAAGAGATGGAGTCAGCCAGGACAAAGGCCAGAGCAGAAAAAGCTCGAGATGTGATCGACACGGTGCAAAGAAAGGGGACCGAAGCCAGCTCGGTTCTGATTGCTGCTCTCCGCGAAGTGGATTTGTTCCTTTCCAAAGTCCTGAACTTACACTGAAGCTTAACAAGAAACTGGAGCTGTGATGAAGAGTTTCTACAACAACAGACTGATTTCATGACTGTGATCTTAACGTGTGCTTTAACTGGACTTTGACTCTGAAAGTGATTCTCAGTGTGATCCAACCAAATCTGGACTGCTGTAGCTGGATGGTGAGCAGGAAAACAGTTTTACTGAGACGATGCATCTGCAGACATCAAGATTAGCAGAGCTCGAGTGAAACCAACTTTTTATAACAAACACAAACAAACACATCAGTCAGAAGCTTGTCTACATGCAGATGCTTCAGCATCTAACCACAAAATAAATCACTCTGTCTTTCTATGACGGAGAGCACACACTCTTTCCCCTTAAAGGAAAAAAATTCACTCAAAAAACACTTGTGTTATTTTTCTAACTTCTTGGTGCCTAAAATGAAGTCATGAAGTTTTCTTCCAGGTTTCAGCCTGAAATCTTTCAGCTCATTCACACCAGAACTTTAACCAGCCACCAGTTCTCCAGCTTTTTATGAAGAGACCTTGAGATTGTGTGAATAAGAAACCATGTAAATTTCGTTACTGTTGCTCTGGTTAGTCAAGTCAACTTTATTTATACACACATTAAAAAACAACATGATGATCAAAGTGTTGTACAACTAGGAGAGATAAAATACAAATAAAAAGCATAGCAAAACAAAAGCTGTTGGTTCAACTGGTGCAACGAGATAAAATTTATTTTATATCTCAACATTTAAGACTAGAAGGGCTGAAACTGGATTAAGTGTTAATCATTGTGTAGAGTAAATTTTTCTCTGTGCCCCATAAAATACAGAAATCAGCCATTTATAGTAAAATTAATACTATGGATTAAACACTGTCATTGATAAGGAATTAATAATTTTCCAACCTGTGTTATATTAGATCAAACAGCAGGGTGTCTTTGGTTCGGGAGCTCAATTAATCATCACTTGTTTTACTGTATTAGGACATTTGTCTTATTGGATTTATTCTTTGAACATGGTCAGTATGAATGGAGCACATTTAGAACTCAATGTATAATAAAATTCCCAAATCATGTGATCATTACCAGAGGTTTTATTTCCTTTATATTTTGATATATTCAACAGTCTCAGATAAAGAATATTCACCTTTTAAGAAACAGTCTGATCTCATAGTTTGGTGCAGGGAGTGCTTCTTGCTGACATACTTTAAATTTAATACATGTTTAAAGAGTCCTGTCATATGACTGAAGTGTGTTTGTGTGAGCTGATGGTGGAAATGATGCTCAGTGTTCCTGATTTGTTGGAACTGGGGTTTAGCTGAGTGTGGCCACAGTTCTGCTCACAGTTCACAATTTTCTGATTAAGTGATGCTTACTGCACAAGAATCACCCTCAACACGAACATTAATACATTAAAGAGCTCCATCTGCTGGCTGCCTGTGTGTGGTGCATTTGAGGGGAAGCGTTGACAAGGCTTCACAACCTCATGTCATGCAGCTCCTTGTCTCATCTTTGACTCAGTGTTTAATAAAACTCAGCACTGAAGGGTCAAACATAGTGTTTTTAAAGGGGAAATGTAGGAGAGAAAGGGTGTTAATGCAACTGTTATTTCATAAATAGCTGTATTGAATTAAAATTTGATACAAAGGTTTGTGCAACTTTGTAAAGTCATAGATTTTTAATTTTTAAAATGTTTCCCTTCAGTGTTTGGCTTCAGTCTGCTCCTCTTCTGGACCACTAGCTTTGGAGAGGATACACCTGGAAGAAACACAAGAATTAGATGGCAGAGTCCAGACCTGAACCACACTGAGAACCTTTGGGACAGGCCGAAGACTAGCAGCAGTCCAACTCTCCCATCAGAAATCCCAGATCTGCTGAAAACTGAATGCAACTCTAAAAGAAAATGATGCGACAGGATATTCATCCAAACTTCTTATTTGACCACAACATAGATGGATTCTGAAGTACCATTGGTTCATGGATCAGAAGATTTCAGACCGGTGTTGCCTTCATTCTGTCTGAATGTTGGCACTGAAAAAAAATTAATAAAAAAAAGACAGTTATTAACTAAGTAGTCCATAAAGTGACAAAATCTTTTTTACTACCCAACTCTGCATTGTACATGAATGTTTGTTAATAAACACAATTACGGTGCTAATTCTTGTGATTTGATAGAAATAATTTTGATCCCACAGGGAACAATTTTATTTACCAGCATCTCTCCTCACATGTCAGCTGGAGCTTCTTTGTGGGAGGGCAGGTTAACAAGGGAGATGGTCTTAGGTCTGGGTTTTCTACTTCAAACCCATCTCTTTTGGAGAACTGAGTCCTGCAGATCTAGGATGTGGCTCTGTCTTTTCTGTCTTTATGCTGTCCATCTAGTACTCCCGGATTGGGCGTGATGTGTGAGTGGGCGGGACTTAAAACTCCCGCTCGAGCAGGTTAGATCAAGCGCAATAAATACCTCAGCTAAATTAGAAAAAAATCTTCCTGCATCATAGCAGGTGGTGTGTCCCAGTCCGCACACTTCTATACTTCGAACACTACATTTAAATGCATAGTGCGCTGACAATGAAATTTCAGCAAAAATGCAGTGCACTGAAAGTACCCGGATGCTGCCCTAAAATCGGCCAAAAATCTAGTGTAAAACCATGGAAACTAAACGGACGTGTAACCGGAGCCTCAAGGTAGCCTCCGTTGGACCAATTCTAGGTTCGTGAGGCAGTACAATAAATTATAAATGACTGGCGGGAGGCAGACGACTTGAAGAGAATGCTGTGCATTTATAACAAATAGCATACAATATTATAACAAACAATAGCGGGCACAACAATTAGGAACATGAATAGTGAATGGTACCATCACAAAATAATTTGTATTCACTATATGCGGAAAGTCAAGTCAATTGTCCAAAAGTCAAAGGGAACTGTCTTATCAAGTAACTTGCTCTCAGCAAGACAAGAAATTACATATGTATATATCTCTCGCTCGCACGTCTGCACGTCTCTTAAGTCTCCTACAGTCAATGTTTGTGTGGTCCAGGGAGGTCCTACCACACCATGAATCTTGAGGGAAAGGTGATGACTTTCTCTACGTGACAGATGAATCCTAGAGTCCGGGGTGGCTCTCCATCTCCTCACAGGGAAGAGATTCCAAAATCACGGAGTCCATCCAGATCAACACCAACAGGAAAGGGTAGATACAAAAAAAAAAACCCAGCCTGCATGACAATAAATTCCCTTATTGCATACAGCCTTGATATTCATCACATATGTTGACATACAATTATGTTTTCAAACAAATATGCTTTCAAACAAATATGTTTTCTTACAAATATGGCCATATCTTCAATCTCATTCAAAGTTTAACACACTACTTAACTTTATGCCGTGGTCTGGTAAATTTTCACCTTTACAGTGCAATAAATTGAATGGTTTTAAACCATGACCAGTGAATTCTAATCAATTAACTAGAAAAGTATCTTCCTAGTCTTGTTGAAACATGAATTATTTTCAGTTTACAATCAAATTCAATCAATTTTTATCAATTGAATGACTGGTTTAACATTTTAAAAGCAACTTTCAAAACTATTTAACAAAACGTTTTACAGTACACTTTTAGCAACAACTGCACCAATAACAACTAGTACAGTATATTAGTTGCAGTAAACGGCACCTCGCAGGTAACCAGTTAAGTGTTAAAGAAAAAATAAAATCAAGAGCTTTATCTTAAGTTATAACTTTGCACCATTGAGTTAAACATAAAAGAATACTCTCTAAACTTCAATTAAATAACAATTAAATTATCAAAAACTTTCCATCGAGCAGCTTTGCCTGCGCATGTACTGACACACACTCACACCAGGGGAACTGACATGTGGCTGCCATGCTTGCTACTTAAGCTAGCAGCGCTAACTTTTTTTCAACTCACCAAGACGGTTAGATGTAAGAACCTCAGGAATTAACGTTCCCAGGTAGTCTTGCACATTCCCTTTGGTCCTCCTGAACCAAATACCTGGTTACAGGACACCCTATTTTTCCTTCTGAACAACTTTTTCCCTCTCGTCAGCCTTCTGCTTGCTCGCGCTGACTCGATCTACTGCAGCTGCGTCTGCGTAAGGAGGCGGAATCTACTTCCCCATCCAATTAGATGAAAGTACCCGTAGTTTTAACCAATAAGTGGAAAAAATGGCAAACACACCAAACAGACAAGTAATAAAACCAATTAAAGCTGCAAGCGGCATCCATCGGGTCCGAGCGTCCTGGACCCCGCCACCCGATGTTGCCATGACAACAGGTGGTGTAATGCATTAAGGACCCAACCTGTATGAATCCTGTCAAGTTTGGTGCAGTTCCCATGTATTCCTATGGAGATATGAGCAAACCGTGTTTCATGGCAAGAAGGCTTTTTTTGTTGGTTGCCATGGTTACAAGCTTTTTCCTATTAGAATAAATTGAATAGCGTTTGGTCCCCAACTTGTCAAGAATCTTCCCACCAAGTTTGGAGTGTGTCGCACGAATCCCCTCAGACTAGTTCGTTCAAATGGCAGTGAAATCCAAGATGGGGGGCACCCCGTTGCCATGGCAACAGGTGTTCGATTGACTTCTTTGCTGGACTTTGGGTGTCATAGGTATGAATACTGTGAACTTTGGTGCAGATCCAATGTATTTCTATGGAGATATAAGCAAACCGTGTTTCATGGCGAGAAGGTCGTTTTTCGTCGGTTGCCATGGTAACACGCTTTCTCCTATTAGAAAGATTTGAATAGCATTTGGTCCCCAACTTGTCAGGAAGATCCCCACCAAGTTTGGAGTCAATCGCACGAATCCCCTCAGACTAGTTCGTTCAAATACGATGTGTGTAAAGTGCAAAAAATGGCAAAAAAATGGCCGCAAACGCCAAGATGGCGGGCACCCCGTTGCCATGGCAACAGGTGTTAGATTGACTTTTTTGCTCGACGTGGGGTGTTACACGTGTGTGCCGAGTTTCGTCTTCCTATGTCGAAGTAGACTTTTTGGACCCCATTCATTTGGGCATTTTCTTGGTGTCTAGGTGGCGCTGTTGAGCCACTTTTGCATTGAAGTGTATGTGGACCTTATAATATCCGAGTTACACCGGGCTTGACGTGTGTGCCAAGTTTCACAACTTTTCATGGGTGTTTAGGGGGTCAAATTTGGCCTCGAAGCGCTTAGTATAATAAACATTTCAGGAACAATAGGGTCCTTCCATACTTCGTATGGCTCGGACCCTAATAAGAGAATGGCTTTGTAAAACAGATCAAATAAACAATAATGAAATATACAAAAATAAATACTGCAGAAAGGAAAAAAGAAACTTAAATCAGGAAGCTTAGCTCCACTGGGCTACAGACGCCATCTTGTTGATGTAGCGGAAAGGCAGGGACTTTCAACCAGTTTTCCAGAGCTGAATAATGGCGGCCACCAACTAAGCAGTATAGGTGGACAGACTACATCTCTCGGCTGGCCTGGGAACGCCTTGGGATCCCTTCAGATGAGCTGGTGAATGTGGCCGGGGAGAGGGAAGTCTGGGTTTCCCTGCTTAGGCAGCTGCCCCCGCAACCCGACTCCGGATAAGCGGAAGAAAATGGATGGATGGATGGTTATTCTATCATAATTCTAATGTAAACTGCAGCATGCTATCTATCACTTCTATGCATGACCACAGTTATGGATCTGATCATTTGTTGGAGGCTGCAGTTAGACCGACTCAGTAGAGTAGCACACGTAAATGTTAGTGGTTTTTTTTTTAACTGGCTTTGTGCTACGACTGATGAACGTTGGTCGGTTCTGTATGGTAATTCATTGTTGTAAAACCTCCAGATTAGCCTCCAGCACTGTGGTGTTTGTGGCATAAACAAAATGGTCCTTGATCTGAAAACTAATTTGGAAACAACACCTGTTAGAGAACCGGTCCACGTCAATGGTACCACTGACTAAGCAGTAGCTGCAAAGGTCTGCAACATAACCCGCTAACTGTAACTGTAGTAAATTGCAGTAGTATAATTACTGTTGACGTGTAAAGGTTTGAGGTGTGTAAGTTTCCTCTACTTGGCTCCGCCAGATTTATTTATTTATTTTTTTTAATTTATGTTGAGGTATTTTGGATGTTGCAGGGACAGACGAGGACACCAGGGCTCTTATTCACTGGCAGGCAGCCAATCCCTCATTGTTCACAGGAAGGAGGTATGCCAATACTGAAGCTTACAAGTAAGTATAAATGTATGTATAATTGTTTAGATTAGATGCTGAATCCAGAGGGAAGTTCGACATACATCCCCAGACCCCTCTTCTGTCCTCTGTCCTCTGGTCCAACTGGGGTGTCCCCCACGGGGCATGGTGGGTGGGTTATGTGTGACGTGACTGTGTGATAGTGAGTGCTTGTGGGTACGGTGCAGGGGAGGGTTTGAGTGTGGGGTTATATGGGGTGGAGATTGGAGTAGGTGGAGGATGGGGGGAGGGGGGTTGATGGCGCCCTGGTTCCCGGGGTGTGTGGCTTGAACATCCGGGTGTGTGCTGGCCTACCCCGGGTGGTTGTCTGGGGGAGGGCTGGTTTTCCTAGGCATGTTGCAGGCCCTCTGCCTTTGGAGGGTGGGGCAGCCGCCTCTGGGCTCCTGGGACCCTGGGCCCTTCACTCGGGCTGCCCTGGATGGCCGGTCCCTGGCGGGGCCGTCGGCTGCCGATCTTGGCCCACTGGTGCCTGTGCCCCAAGACTGCGGGGGGCTCTTGCTGGGGCTCTCCTCTGCCGCCCTTCAGGTGGGGCTGTAGTCGTCTTCGGAGTAGAGTGGGTTGGGTTCGTGCTCCGGGGCTGCTGCTGAGGGTCCGGGTCTCTAGGCTGCCCTGGTCTGTCTCTGACCTCCGTAAAGGCCGCATTTGGACACATTTGCACAATCTCACTCACCACTCCTCATCACTGATCACTCCTTATTCCTCATGCTCTGCATGCTGACACAGTCACTGAGTTGTCCAGTGAGTTTATATACTAAGAGATAATTCTTCTTTTCCCTGTGAGTTCGTATCTGGTCGCTTTTGTGCTACCTTCATGATATGTCTCTGTGATTTGGTTATTATTTAAGAACTCTTAATGACTAGCAGCTCTGTGTTTTTGTAAAAGTTGTAGGAAATGTTCTGGTGTGTTCATGTACAGGTGTAACAGTTTGTTGTCTGGTGATGGTGTGGATTGATGGGTCGAATCAGATTATCAAGAGGAGCCTTATACCCATAGGCCTCCCCTTGGCAGAGCAAATTTGTTCAGCACAATACAGCAAAAAAAAAAAAAAAGAAAAGAAAAAAAGAAAAAAAAAGAAAATCAGAGTAAGTAGAGATCATTAACCTCTAACTTCCCTTTCCTTAGCTGAGGGAATTATTTCAATTAATGGAATTATTTAACAAAGCTGTTTGATATGAGGTTCATGCAGCTGCTTTAACTTCCAGCTTGACTACATGTCATACATGAACAAAAGCTTAAATATTTATAAATCTAACTGAAAAGATAATTGAAAGCAATATTTATCAAATAATGTTAAATTTCACATAGTATATGTATTGATTACAAAACACAATGCCAAGATTTTTTTTTTAAAGTTATTCTTAATAAAGAACAGATTATTATGGATTTGTTTAAAATTGAATTTAGTAGAACAGACATTAATAAATGCATTCTCTCTTGTGGATAATATAAAGTATGCCGCCCACTGAAGCATGCGAGGACTCCGGTTCTTTAAATACAGATGGTTTTCTTTATTGGCTTCTGATTAGCACTGCTAGCATCAGACCGTCACCACCGTAGAACTAAACACATGAAATAAACAACGAGTTTACAAACATACAGAGTGTAGAACAACAAATGAAGGTTACAAAATAATTGTACGAACCACTTTGCCAACTCGTAGCTCCGAATGGGAGGGGATTGGTTAAACTTAGTCTTGCTTGACAATATAGTTAACATGCCCGCTAGCCCTTGGTCTCTCTGAGCTTACAGAATAGCATCCTGGTTAAAGGTAAGTAAACAGGAAGTCACCATGAGCTAATGTTAGCACAGTAATGAGATAAAGTGTGACATCTAGTGGACAAAAGCTGTCACAGCATTTACATAAAGTAGCTCATCTAAACCAGCTAAGCAGTAGTAAATATTGTGAGTAAAGCCTAAAAGAACTCCAATAATTTTTTATGAAGCAAAAGTTTAAACAGTTTAAATTCAAAGATGTAACGCTTCTTCCAGGAGACCAGTAGAGGGCAGTCATGTTCCTCTCCAGAAATCATTTTTACATCTTTGAAACCAAACACATCATAATCTATTTAAATATAATGTTTCCAGTGAAAGTCAAGTAAGGAAAATGTTCGTGAAGGATGATAATTTCGAGGTTTGAGCTGATCTGTAAACATTATTCACCAGAAATCAACATTCATGTTCAGATACAGATAAAAGTCTAAAATGTCTAAAATGTCAAAAAGTGTTTTTACTTCACATCAGGGTTTTCTATTGTGACTAAGATGGATGGGTGTGCATCACTGAGATAAGGCTGGAAAAAAGGATGAATGTACATGTATCATTAATCTGAAGAACTAACTTGTTATGTAGGCCCTTGTGTCCTGGGGGCTGGTTGGGTCAGGTGACCTTCCTCCACATATTCCTTCTGCAGTAGGATGCCCACTGTCCTAACTGAGGGCCTCTGTGAATGGTGGTGGTGGAGCCCCACCTGTTTTTCAGCCCTCAGCCTTTTCTATTGGCTATAATGAAGGTAACATTTTAAACATCCAGTAAGCTATGTATGAAGACTTGTGGGTTAATTTCAAAGTGGACAATATTAAATAGTGGTTAACAGCATTGAGATAGCTTAACAAAACCCCAAAGAAAAACAATTTCTAATTAGGAAATTTCAATGAACTAGATCTCATGATTGTAGCTACTGAATGCTGTTTAATTGGGTAGAATTGGCAAAACAACAATGACATTATACCTTACCTGTTTGAACAACATTTTTATATTTCATCTTCATTTGCTGCCTGTTGGGTTGCACCTGCATATTAAAAATACACACACATGGATGACACATCACATAAACCTGAATAAATGAGTGAGATACAAATGTTTAATAAGTGAAACACTCGACATAAAAAAATAATACTACTCACGGATTGACTCATGGGCTATTTTCAGTTTGGTTTCACCTTGGTCATTTTTGGTTTCTAGTTTGGTTTTTCATCCTGCGTATTTAATGACTTCATCATCACTGTTTGTCAGAGTTTTTCATGTCTATTTTCACAGTTTCCAGTTTTAAGTTAATAGGTGTCATGTCAAGTCTTGTTTTTGGTTCTGGAATAAATCACTCGTCTACTCAATTTTTGCCATCTGTCTTTAACTGTCTGCGAGTGGGTCCATACTCACCAACGGAACTCATTACAGTTAGTTGGAAAATCCAGCACCTCAGGGAGGCCTACACTGGGATGGACATACTTAATACTTGGTCTAGATATTTCAGATCAACTACAATGACTCACATCAATCAGGAACTGATGCTGTCCAGCAGCATATGATTGAGTCCAGAAGTTTTACTGGACACAGAAACAACAGATGGATTATCCATCAATTAGAAGAACAGTTATGTATGAGAGGGAATGGCTCATCCCACCAGAGATCCAGTTAAAGACTACATGAATCTTTCAGACTTTGCTCACATAGAGATACGAAGGTGTCCATCTCTACATATTTTAGGACATTATGCAGCTTGGGCCAGTGCCTCACATATAGACCAACTAATTTTATATCCTCTCTGCATGCAGAGAAGGTGTGTAAGACGGGTGGGAATATTTAATGCTGGTGCAAGAGAACTTTTTTTCTACTTTGTTGCCCCCTAACAAAGAATAATTCAGCATCCTTCTTGCATCTTGTCTCTTCTTTGAGCTTTCTCCAGTCAATAAAAGTCAGTCCGATGTTGACTCTTGTCTTATCTCTTACTCTGTCATTTTCTCTCCCAGCCTCTGGGCGGCTGCCATAGGTCAGGCCTATCTGGTGATAGTGGGTCAGAACCTCTCTGGTCAGCTGTTTTTTTACAATCTGTCATCATTTGATAAAGTTCTTGATGCTCTTTTTTTAAAGGTTTCTACTTGTCCTTTTTTTAAAAAAGAAAAACTTTTTAAGAGCCTTCTTATAGACATCTACAGGTGGACAGTGGTTTGCATTCACAGGAGAGCTCCCTTTGTTTTTATTGTTGTTTGTGGATTTATTTTCCCACCAGACGCCTCTTACACTTAATAAGAGACTAAATAAAATAATAATGAATAGTGATGCAATTATGATAATGTAATTTGTTTAAAATCAAATTGCAATCTTAGAATAATTATGCCAATTTAATTATGTATGCTGTACTGGAAAAATGTGGTATACTTTTATCTGTAACTTAAAATGCAGCCCAAGTAAAATGTCCAATGTTGTAGGTGTTAATGAGATGGTAAAACCTTGGATTATTAATCTGGACATTGTTCAACATCTATTTATATAGTTCTCTGATCTCATATTGTTCTTTCCTTCCTCCTCCAGTGATGTAGTATTTACTATGAGACTTGCATGTTTCTTCATATCTTCTCTGCAGCTTCAAAACTTCTACTTATTTGTGAAGGTTTTGTTGGAGCTGAGTGGCGATAAGACAAAACATTTTGTGTTTTAGAAGCTTCAACAATAAAGAAAATACAAACAAACTGTTTTCCTTTAGATGTGTTATCACTAGAGGAAACATGGCTATTGTGTTACTTTTAGTTAAACAGTGAAATTTCACTCATGGACGTTATTAACATTAATGACATGAAGACATAATTATGAGGGTCTATAAGTGTGTATGAACAAACTCACAAAATCTTTATTCTGAAGGTTCACCACATTCTCTTTCAGATCATCTGTGTTTCTTCTGGTTGCCCGGGCAACAGCATGGTAAAGACAGTTCTGACTCTCTGAATATACTGGGATGACAGATCCACCTGGTCTCAGGAGTTCAAAATGTCCGCTGTATGAGGTCTGATCATCATTAACACATTTTGTTTCTGTTGAACTTATTCATTCTTGATAGTCTTGATATGGTGGTGCCGAACCTGACAGGGAGACAGAGGAAGAGCTAAAAAGAGAAAAGGACATTTGTAAGCATGCATGTGTGAACGTGGATGAAACGTGTGCTTACAAATGGGCCATGACCACGCCACACCCTGAAGCATCAGCGGGGGAGACGGAGGGAGCCCGAGGCCCCAAAGGCCTGGCAGGTCCATAGAACACAGAGCCAGGACAGCCAAAGTAGAGAGAGCAGCAGCCCCACTTAGCCTAGAGCGGAGGGACCCCCAGACCGGAGCCCCCCGGCGCGATGGGGCAGGGGCATCAGGCATTGGGCAGTGGGCAGCCCAGGGCAATGGTGAGCAGGCGCAGTGGGCAC
The DNA here is from genome assembly GCF_017639745.1 of Melanotaenia boesemani. Classification (NCBI taxonomy): domain Eukaryota; kingdom Metazoa; phylum Chordata; class Actinopteri; order Atheriniformes; family Melanotaeniidae; genus Melanotaenia; species Melanotaenia boesemani. The sequence goes on along the minus strand of NC_055699.1, from coordinate 22,946,309 downwards.
CGGGCGCTGCAGTGCCCGCCACACGGAAGGCAGGCACCCTGCAGATCCAAGGGCCACCCATCTCCCCAGCATAGCCCCACCCAGGAACCCGACGGAATCTGACCGCCACAGGCAAAACCACCACGGGCCACGCCAACCCAACACCAAGGCTAGGCTCCCCAGGGACAAGAACCCCCCCCCCCCCCCCCCCCCCCCCCCCCCTTTACTGCCCCCAAAACCCCTTTCTACCCCAACCCTTACCCACCCACTCACCCAAACCCCTGCAGCACTTCATAGCAACTAACCATCTATTTTCTGCCAGAGAACAGCACTTTGTGACACAATCCCTTATTTTAGGTCAAATATCACTGGCAGTAAATATAAAACCTACAAGCTCAGTTTCTAGTTTTGACATGAAGCTTTTCTGGCTGTAACAGAAGATCATTAACTCTAACGTTGGCTGATGTGTCAAAACATGTGAACACCATATTTCTATGAATATCTACAATAACACGGTCATAAGTTTGATTCAAAAGCTGTCTGAATGTTGAGACTTTGATCTGAGTTTTACTCTGACTGCTGATTGTGTTAGACTAAAACACTTTCTGTTGTTCAGCGTCTGCACTTAGAGAATTAGTCTGTCCAGAGTTTCTGAGACACTAACTGATCAGTGTGTAAATGTTGGAAACCGACTGGGAAGCGGACAGAGTGAAGTGGTTGTCTCCACCTTCTGTGTCATCCTGAAAAACTGACCATTATTAAAACTTTTGAAACGTATTAGCTAAAAGTTTCACTTTTGTCTATTGGTTGCAAAGACCCATGAGAACAAATGTTAAATCTAAAAAGTTAATCATGATTGTTCTGTTCTTTATTGGAATGAAACAACTTTGATCTCAAAGGGTTAAAGTGAAATATTTCATGTCATCATGAATCTTGCCACAGTCTTCCTCACTGGAAGCTCTGGTTGTCAGACTGAGCTCCATGAAGCTGCCGTGAGTCCGAAGAAGAGCTCAGACCAGATCAAACAGTCGAGCTCACAGAGACGCTGCAGAGAAGAAGCTCAACTCTTCAGCTGCAGTCTGCTGTTACTCCACAATCCTCCTGATGCTTCGCTGTTTGTCTCTCATGCTGTGGACTGATTCTGGTTCTGTTGGGTTTTAACTGCTGCTGCTTGAAGTTTCCTCCACAGACACTGTTTGTGTCAGTCAGCTGTTCTCTGCACTGATTCCTGCTGTCAACATGAAATGAAATGACCATCAAAGCTCAGAACACTGAGGATGTGCAGACTTTGAAATAATTAATCCTTCTTTTACTGAATCAATCCATCTTTCTCTATGGTGTCCTGGTCTGAGTCATACATCTACAAAGGAGAGGATTTTCTTGGAGCAGATTGTTAAAAGGTCCATTGGTCTGATTAGTGAGTCACACCTTTACCCAGCTTCGGTGGAGGTTTTTACTTTCAATGTTCAGACCAAAGTGCAACGAAAACAATTGTAGCTGAATTCCACACACACACATTCAGTTATGTATTCACTTATTTATTTCAACCCACTGCTGGTTCATATCCAGCCTGCTTCACCTCACCCCAACTCATTCGGAAGACAAGAAGACATATGTTAGAATTCTGTTGGTCAACTTCAACTCGACATTTATCCAAATCTTCCCACAGCAGCTGGTTGAGAAACTGCAGTTACTGGGAATGGGAACTAGCACCTATTGTGATCTGGGTTTCTATTCACTCAATACAGTCCAGATTTTGCAGATGTAAATGAATGTTTGCAAATAATTTACGAGTTTGTATTTCAAGTCAGCCTGTAAAAAAATCTGCTTGAGAAATTCAAGTTTGTGAATGTTTAGAAAAGGATTTGCATGGTTGTAAAAAGATTTATATTTATAAAGAAACATAGAAATACTTTCGTAAACAACTGTTAATAGTTGCAAAGAGAAAAACTGTGTGCAAAACTCTGAAGTTGCAAATGCAGAAAAACAGACAAAAATAAGGTGATAATTATTGACTTCAAGAAGGGTGAGACGACTTATCGCCCTCCACTAATCATTAGTGGTACAACTGGTGGAACAAAAAATTCCTTAAAATCCATCTGATTGATAAAATGATCCCTAGGGACACAACAGCTGTGGTCAGGAAAGCACAACACTGTCTTCATCTTCTCTGGAGACTGAAGAGGGGCCAGTCATGCCTGTGTTCTGCTGCAGCACCACTGAGAGCATCCTCACCTACTGCATCACTTCCTGGTTCAGGATCACTGGTCCAGCTGTCCTTGCTGCTGGACATCTACAGCCAGAGATGCACATGTAGAGGACACTGCAGTATTAGCATCTCCACTCATCCTCAGGGTCTCTTCTCTCTGATGCAGTCAGGAAGGAAATGCAGAAGGACCTTAAAAAAAAAAAAAAAAAAAAAAAAAAAAAAAAACTGGTCTCATTTGTGCCTCTTTTTTCTTGTTCAGTGCTCCTGCCTGGCCCCCCATCAGAACTTTTCCAGACCTGCTCCTCCATAGCTGAAGTATAAACTCTGTCTACTATCTGTCAGCTACTGTGTTAGAGAAAGCCCTGCCAAAAGCAATACTTTGGGCTTAATATGTAAGGTGTGAACCATGAACTGCTAGTTTCCTCCTTCTAAGCTGATCTATAAACAAACAAAATGAGAGAAAAGCCGATCAGCTGATCACCAACAGCATCTTGATTCACAAACAAGAGAGGAGGAGCAGATAAACTAGAGCAGACATGCTGGTGCAAAATGCAGGATAAGTTTAAGAAAAAATGTGAGAAAAGTGCGGGTGTGGCTCATCGTTTCCATCTCGCTTCTCCCCATTTTTCTGTTATGACAACGCCCCAGGATATCATTTTTATATGTTTTAAAAAATGACATTGAAAATATTCTTGATTCTTAATGTTTAATTCTTGTGCATATTTATTTAAAGTGTCTACTGATGTTAATGGCTGATCTTTTCAGATTTGTGGAAAATTTAGCTTTTTTTTTTCAACCCATATTTTACCCTTTTTTAAATCATTTTAATAGAGTCACTTATTTTTTAACATGTTTTAGTTGATGGGCTGTTTCATATTCTATCTACATTGTATGTTGTGTCATGATGGAGTCATTATCTGTGTGTCTGCAGAACTAATCCACCTACATGTACAAATAAAGCAACCTGAAACGTGGTGTTTAGTTGCTCTCTGATGAAGAGGAAGAGTGTTTTGGTGTTTCAGTTCCTGTATTTTCAGTTTCAGTTCATGTGTCAAACTCTGGTCCTCAAGGGCCGGTATCCTGCAGATTTTCATTGTTTCCCTGATTTAACACACCTGAATAAAATCAAATGAATCAACAGCTTCTTGTCAGCTTCTTCACAATAACCCATTAATTTCACACAGGTGTTTTCGATCAGGGAAACAATGAAAACCTGCAGGATACCGGCCCTCGAGGACCGGAGTTTGACACCCCTTGTGGACAAAATGAAACAATCATGTTATTTGTCTCAACAGAAGATCATAATTAATATAAGAGTACTGGTTTGACTTTTGAATTGAACCTTTTGACGAGAAGAGAGAAACACTGGACTAGTGATTTGTAATTTCATGTGAATGCTGGAATAATGAGCTTTGGTAATTATTAAGACAATGTGTGTGTATGTACACTTGCATAAGTGTGAGCATATGCGTGCAGTATATGTGTTGGGGTGGCCTGAGTGAGTGTATGACTCCCGGCCTGACTTTGGGTCCCAGTCCGGGCTTGCACTAGAATAAACTAGACTACACCACTCGCTGGGGGCTTTAGGCAGAACCCTTTTATATCCCAAGGGTTTCATCCAGATCCCACACAGATAGTTCCACTGAGAATCCTTTTATTTTCAAATGGTTTTATCTACAACCCACATAGACATATTTTATGAGGATTCCACCAATAACCCTCTTGTCTTTTAATGGTTATAGAAAAAAATTATGCAACATATCAGGCACAACTATTGAATAACATACACAATGTTTGTTGTGTTCATCAAAATAGTTGAGATTGAAATAGCATTCAACTGAATTCAAATCTTTTTATTAAAAAACCTTTGCACAATGACAGATAAGGAGGGCATACTCTCTGAGGAGAGGTTATGTTGGTCCTGTTGGGAATGAGGTTGAGCATAGGCCAGTGGATTAACCAATGTTACAGACAGACAAGCCATGCACCCCAAGGTGTCCTTGTCAGGTGGATGAATATCATTTCCAGCAATGTTGACATAGAGAGACAAAAAGAGTCAGTCAGTAGCATCCATACAAGACATAATTACTACACCAGATGAATTACCTATCTGTCTACCAACAGTAATAGATGGTCCAGTGAGAATAATTGGAGAATAGACACATAGTGATAGTGGAACAGACTGAAGGACCTTGTCTTCTAACTCCTGCTACACCAGCCTCCATTGGCCCACAAACAGATGGAAGTAAGAGGATCTCATAAAGTTTTAACATTACTTTTATGTTTATGTTTTCTAGTGCTGACAAGAGATAAAATTGAGAGATTAAATAATGATGGTCTGTAATTAATCTTTTTTTTAATTTCACTTAAAAAATACTGAGTAAAGCCCTCAACTTGAGGTATTTTCCTTATTTTGGCAGATCTAAAGATTGATAAAAGTGGCTTTATAAAGTCATTTATTGTTTTTATTAGATTTGAACAGATGCAGTCCTATAAATTTACATTTTGCTGTACTTGACACTAGTCCCAAGTGCTGCCTGCAACCTTTAGTTTCAACCAGTGGGGGGAATATTTCTGTGTTTTTTCAATCTGAAAATAAAATAAAACATCAGGTCCATATGAAGTGCTGTAGTTAACACAAAAATAAACATTATGAACACTTTCTGAGCAATACAAGTATTGAACGCTGAATTTATTTGCTTTCTTTCAGCTTCAGATAATTTCGATAAAATTCAGATAATTACAGCGCTGTAAGTAAAAATAACATTGTTCATCATCACAAAATAAAGTGCTGAACTGCAATCAAGCCATCAATTTTAGCTGACTACAGAAGACACAGTAGCTACGCTGACCTTATTTTCAATTCCCCTTAAGAAACTGTTCGGCACATTTTTCAGCAAAGTGCCTGGTTTCTGTTTTCAGCGCAAATGAGTTGAGGTTCCACTCACCATCATGTGGTTGCCAGCTGACGTCCAGTGATCCCCAGTTTTAACAACATAGTTGGGCGAACCCACCGCTAAAATGTCTTTTGTTTTTCTTTTCGCCGTCATACATCTAGATGATTTTGGTCAACAACGTAGTCCTGCAAGGTGGATCATTGGACGCAGTTTGCAACACCTGTTAACCCCTCATCTTCCATTACGTTTATCGGCCTGCAGTTCATCACGATCCACTTGGCAATCACATTTGTCAGCTTGTCAGTCGCAGACTTACTCATACGCGGGGTGTTCTTTTCAAGTTTAGTTTGGCGAAAAGCTTTGCTATGGCGCACTAACTTGCTAATGTCTTCGCGGCTAACGTTAGCTGTGGCTGCACCAGGCCCGGACTGGCCGTCTGGAGCAGTGCGACTTTTCCCGATGGCCTGGGCTCTTAAGTGGCCTAACTGGAGAAAGAAGTAAAAGTCCATTAGTAGTCTGGTAGCCTAGGTGTAGGGGGTGTAGCGTGTTGTTTTGGGGCAAACTTTCATTTGAAGATAACATGATCATCACTGGTTGAGATTCTCCATGAGCCCTTTTATGTAGCTGTAATAATGAGGTGGTAGGCAACTACTGTTGTGGAATTTTATTTATCAAAGATCACACACTAAGTGAGAATCAAACAAAGTATTTTAATAAGAGCTGATCAGCAATGAGAGTCCCACAGTCAAAGAAGTTTGACTGCGCGAGTCTGAACAGATACATTTGGGTTTGGTTTATATAAACCAGCATGAGCTGATCACATCAAGACAAATCATTAGTCCTCTGTTTCAAAGGAATGTTATCAGAAGATTGGAAGGGGAGGTAAATGGAGCTCACTCAGTTCTCATCTGGGTAGAAGTCATCCTCTTTCCTTAGTAAATCACAAGACAAGGTTTTGTAACAATACAAAGTACAGACATGTGTATAAATTTTCCATTACACTACCTCCTGTCTAAACTTCATTCTGTTGAAAATGTTGTACTGGTTTGTTGTTTATCAAACCACATCAGCCCAAACACAGAACTACAAATGGATATGCTACTGTTTATAAACGCTAGGTCATATTTGGAGTTTCCTGGTATAACCTGGATAAAATAAATAAAATAAAACAGTTAATTATTTGTGTTGTATTAAACTGACAGGTGGATGTTTTTAAACTGTGGCTGCTTGGCTATGAGTCTGTCTTCATATACTGACCACATCTGTCTCTGTCCAACACACAAGTAGTTGCACAGCTGTGAGAGTAAAGAACATTTCATTACTCCAGGTTAAATTCTGATAAGAGAGCTTTTGATTTAATCATCGTGTCAGTGTGTTAATCTGGATGTAAATAATGTGGCTGCAGCATTTTATGCTTGTTGGGTAAATGTTGATGTCTGAGGTTTTAGTCAAAACTACATATGGAGTGTGTGTGGAAGTGTTTCTGTTCCCATGGTAATGACATGGCTTATTTTCCTGCATGAAATATTTGGTGGGTCCTGCTGAGCCAAACATATCTCCACAGATAGGCTGCTGCATTATAACGTTGAGGAACCCCTCCTAAAGTTGGACATTGTCTTATTTGTCTAAGTTGAAAAGACTTTTTAATTTTCTGATGTTATTTGAATCACATCAGGTGAACTTGCTGTTGACCACTTCATGTTTTTAGTAGTGAATATTGTTGTTGGTGTATTAAATGTACTACAGTAAACTTGCATCTAAATGATTTGTGGACAAAATGAAACAATCATGTTCTTTATCTCAACAGAAGATCATCTTTAATATAAGAGTACTGGTTTGACTTTTGTATCGAACCTTTTGACAAAAAGAGAGAAACACTGGACTAATGATTTGTAGTTTTATGTGAATGTTGGTCTAGAATAATGAGCTTAGGTGATTATTAAGTTCATGTGTGTGTATGTACACTTGCACAAGTGTGAGCATATGCATGCAGTATATGTGTTGGGGTGGCCTGAGTGAGTGTATGACTCCCGGCCTGACTTTGGGTCCCAGTCTCGCCCTGTCAGAGACGGTTTCCGGGTTAGCGTCCACTGGATCCATTCTTTGCCAGTTTGTTCGGTTACGTGTATGAGGTGTAGAACCAGGATCCAAACGCAGACACACTGATCTAGAAATAAGTGAAGGTTTATGGGTTTCCACAGTTGAATGAATCTCAGGATGAGGAGGGTTGACAGACAGGCCAGTGGGCGGGAGGGCAGGCAGGCAAATAGGCAGATCAGTATCACTGATCAGGCAAACACAAAAGGCAAGTTAAACAAGCAAAAAGACAAAAACGGGCAAAATATCTGAGAAGGTTGAGAGCTGTTACCACTGGGTAATCAAAAATCTGGCGATGACTGGAAGGCTGAGCTGGTCTCAAATATTTGCTGCTTGATTGCAGAATAAGATGCAGGTAAAGATCCAGTTACCAGGGAAACAGGCACACCCACCATTGCCACACACAGAGCAGGAACCACAACAAAAAGAAACATGTTTTATGAAAAATGAACCAATTTGTGTTCAGAAAAATATTCTTACAGTCTGAACATAACTGAAGCATTTTGTGCAGATCATGAATTCTACAGTTTATGATGACAAAGCTTCAATTCAGAGAAATAATGTTGAGAAGGAAAAGAAAATCACACATTTCTGTGACAGAAATAAAGAATAAAAAGCTGTGGTGTGGTATAAGATCAAGGTTAAGATAAAACTCACCTGTCTGCACTGCAGTAAACTCAAAATCTGATCTTTAAACCTGTTTTTATAATCACAGCATTGATGTTTGTCCCTCTGAACAAGCATCAGCAGCCGCAGACGTTAAAATCTTTATATGACCTGCTGAGTGCTGAGCTCTAAATTTGTGTGGAAGGTCAGATAATTATTTTTCTCACCTTCATCGTCTCCATTTCATCCTCGGAAGAACCAGACTCTGTGTTTGAATCCAGTTTGACACCAGAGACACCTGATGGGAGAAGACAAACCAGTTCACCAGAACTCTCTTCATCAGATCTGAGTCAGAACAACTTTCCTCTTAGACACTCTGGTATTAAATTGTCATCTTTGTTGGGGGTGTGTGAGTGTGTGTGTCACCTTTAGAACAGGTAAATGATCTCTCTACATATTTACTCAGCTCCAGAGGTGAACCATCAGGGCTCTTTGGTCCTCTGAGAGGGCCTAATGAAATGTAAAAGCTATTTCTTAAATATTTTCATTTCTAATATTCTTATGTGCATGACTAATTCTAACTAAATAAATGTTTATGATAAAATAAACCTCAATAAAAAACTGATTATTTATTTTCCTCCAATCACAAGCTACCATGATGCTTTTATGGTGGCTGGATATCTGTGGCATTTTTAAGCTGAGCTTTATAACTTTGGTTCTGGCTCTACTTACATTCAACATAGTTTGATGGCAGGAAGCCGGATTTGCCGGTTCTCTGTACAGTTCCGGTCATCCAACCATTACTGATGGGCTTAGAGTTGATGATGATGATGTCATCCTTAGTGAAAGAGACTTCATCTTCTTCCCGAGCCTCAAAGTCATACAGTGCTTTGTAAACAGGCAGTACAGAAACTGTGTGACAGACATGGAAACATGTAGGGTGATTGAGAGTGGCAGATAATAAACCTCTCCTGTCTCAGTTTGATAAAGCAGTTTGATTCTCGTTTCTTGTTGAAAACACCAGAAACACTTTGACTGTTACTCAGCACCAGAGGTGAACCATCAGGGCTCTTTGGTCATCTGAGAGGGTCTAATGTATTATAAAAGCTATTTGTTAAATATTTTCATTTGTAATATTCTAATGTACATAACTAATTCTAACTAAAATGTTTCAGAAAAAATAAAAACCTCTTAAATCTCTGTAACTGATGGGCCCTCGAGAGAATCGCAGCGAGCAGGCTACGATGATTTAAAAAGAGATCCACTGAAAATGCCAGCTGAATTCGTTGATCATATCTTTACCACCAATCACAAGCTACCATGATGCTTTTCAGTGGAAGTTTTATCTGGAGATCTGCCCTAAATGACAGAGAAAAGCTAGCTAGGTAGCTGCTCATGATTGTAGCCAAAAGTGGCAGTAAGGAAGAAAATGTTATTTTAAATAAGGAGAAAGAATACAAGGACTCCCATTATAGATGAAGTTGGTGGAAAATTATGACTTTCAGAAGCCTTTTGGGTCACCATGCTGCTATGGGCTCAGCTAGTGTAATCTATTATATCTTGTATATACAGGAAAATCCTAGGAAGGAGATTACTTCCTCAGTTAAAGGAGCTTATTTAAGTTTGCCCATCTCAAACAGTCTGACTTCACTTTATTATAAATTTTAGGGAGGAAATGTGTACGAATATATAAACTGTTAATAATAATAATAATAATAATACATTTTATTTTAAAAAAGCGCCTTATCAAAGCACCCAAGGACACTGTACAAACATAAGACACTAAAAGTAAGCAAAACATTAAAAGCACAAAACAGAATAAGTGATAGGGGAAGGAAACACTGTGGAAAGATGTATATGGACTTAGGGGGGATAAGACTGTCTGAACAGATGAGTTTTGAGTCTGGATTTGAAGAGAAGGAAGGAGTCCACTGTACGGAGATCAGGAGGGAGGGAATTCCAGAGATGAGGAGCCGAGCGACTAAACGCCCTGCTCCCCATTGTTGCCAGACGTGCCGGGGGAACGGAAAGCTGATGGGTATGGGAGGAACGCAGTGTGCGGGAAGGGGTGTGTGGATGAAGGAGATCAGAGATGTAAGATGGAGCCATGTTATGGAGTGCCTTAAAAGTGATGATCAGTATTTTGTAGATGATCCTTTGTTTGATGGGGAGCCAGTGGAGTTGTTGCAAGATGGGAGTGATATGATGAGCAATGGGGGTCCGAGTGATAACACGTGCGGCAGAGTTTTGGAGGAGCTGCAGCTTCTGGAGGGACTTATTGGGGAGGCCAAAAAGAAGTGAATTGCAGTAGTCAATGCGGGATGTGATCAGGCTGTGAACTAGAATGGCAGTAGTTTGGGAAGTGAGGGAAGGACGGAGACGAGAAATATTACGTAGGTGGAAATAGGCGGACCGGGTGATGTTATTAATGTGAGACTGGAAGGACAATGTGCTGTTAAAAACAAAAGAAGAAAAAGAAGAGACAGAGATTGCCGTCAGTTGCACAGTTTCCCTGGATATTTCTATATGTGTATGATTAGAATATGTTAATTAAATTAATACCTTAAAAAGGTAATAATTTAAGCGTGTTGTATAATCGGGAGTAGTAAGACCTTTGATCTTGAGGCCTCAACAACAAGAAAAATGTTTGATTTGGTCTGGTGTTTTGCCAAAAAGCACTACCTTGTCGAAACGTGGTAGGCTCAATTTATACTTTATCTTTTCATCTGTGCTCCCCTTGCAGAACAGAATTCTGCATGTATTTTTCAAACAAAAGTTTTGTGCAGTCAAAAATAAAGCAAACAAAGTAAACTAAATGAAACTGCTTGTTTTAGTGAGAGATTTGACTGCGTGATGCTACTTTTGCTGGAACATGTGACCTGATTCCATAGTGAGAGCTTCACAACTCTGGTTCAGACAGCATGACACTACTTATGGTTAACATAGTTTGATGGCAGGAAGCCAGATTTGCCGGTTCTCTGCACAGTCCCGGTCATCCAACCGTCACTAAGGGGCTGAGAGTTGATGAGGATGATGTCATCCTTAATAAATGAGACTTCATTGTCTTTCTTAGCCTCATAGCCAAAAAGTGCCCGACAAACAACCTGTGCAGAAACTGTATGACACACACGGAAACATGTAGGGTAATTAAGCGTGATGATTTAAACAGGCACACCAACTGTTCTCGGCCTGATTAAACCAATGCTATTTTCCAGAAGTGAAACACAAATATTACTCTTCATACCAAATATTTTAACATGTTTTGGTCAAACAGTTGGTTTCCAAACACAAAATACTTTATAAAACAATCACAGTTCATCACATATGAAACTTACATAAATATAAGTCTAGAACCATGTAGAAAACTCAGGTAATCAGTGTCAGTGTATCATAGCAGAGGTCACAACTTTAATCACATAACAGGACTTGATCATGGTCAAATCTGTTCCTGTCAATTTCCTCCTGGGAATGAATCCATCCATTTTCTATACCACTAAGTCCAATTCAGGATCCCAGGGAAGCTGCAGCCTATCCCAGCAATTAGCAGCCGAGAAGCAGGGTACAAATGCTTTTAAGGAAGCATAACGAAAGAACTCACATGGATGATCAGACAAAGTAACAAAAACAAAGAGGCATATAAATTGAGAACAACTAACGAGGAGCAGGTGAAGCGGATGAGCAAATCAAACTGGATGTACTAAAGAACAGGAAGCAAAACAAAAAACAATACACAAGAGGAAAGAACAAAACAGGAAACAACAAACCCATAGGAACGTAAAACTGTGGCAAAAACACACAGATCATGACATAAATAAAAAAAATGTTTTCACATATTTTCATTATTTTATTAATTTATTGTTCCATATTCTTTATTTCCCTATATATTTTGTTTCTCTTTTCCCCTATATGCTGTAGTTGATGGCAGCGTTGGTTTGTCCGTCTGTCTGTTAGCAACAAAACTCAAAAAGTTATTGACAGATTTTGATTCAATTTTCAGGAAATCTCAGAAATGGAATAAGGACCATGTGATTATATTTTGAGGGTGATTCGGATCACCATCTGGATCCAGGAATTTTTTAAAGGATATTTTACTATGGGGAATAACTTTGCCAATAGTGTCAAACTAAACAAAAACGGCCATAACTACTCGCAAAAAATAAATAAATAAAAAGAAAGGGTTGACAGATAGCTCCATTTGGGCACCCAAAGACCTGAAACTCTGACCTCTCAAATCACCTCTGAAAATTTATCTGTAACATTTAACTATTCTGACTTTGTGATTTATTTTATATTCTGTTAATTTGTCTTTTTTATGCTTTGCCTGCTTCTATTTCATGTATGCGGTTATGCTCCTATTTCTGTTTTAACTTGTTTTGTTTCTACATATGTGTTGTTTGCGTTGCTTATTTTAAGCACTTTGAATTATATTTGTCAGAAAAGTTTTAATAAAGTCTTGAATGATTGATTTGAATGTGTGTACAAATTTTTACTAAATAAACAGGTGCATTTCCATTTCAATAGTATCAAAGTCCTAATAATAAATTCTCCTTGATGTTTTCTATCAAGGAAAAAACTTATTTTGGAAAAGGTAATTTTTTTAACCTCCTTTATCTTAATCTAACATGTCATAATTTTTCTAACCTTGTGTCAAGTAACACCTCTAAAAGGTATTTTCAATTCTAACAAATATGGATCGGTTATAGAATCAGTACATTACTCTCAGATCAGATGTTACTGACAATGAATGTAAGACACAATTTTAGTACTCACCAGTTTTGTTACTGGAAGCCTGAACTGTCCTGTTGCTGAGCCTGTATGAATAAACATATCCATAAATTCAGAACTGAGATGAGAAAACAATCATTTCTTGTCATTTGCTTTACTTAAGAAATTAGAAAGCAATGATTTAATTTTAGTGTTACACAGCTCGTCTAATAAAAGAGCACGAGGATAATTGTTCAAAACTGATCAAGATCATTTTAAATAACCATCCTACAACTTTGTAATAAATGGAACAGGCTAAATAATTTTTAAAAAAAAACAAAAAAAAACAAAAAAGAACAGTGAATTTAGTTCATGGCAGCATAAGTGCTTGGCTTTGTGAAATGTTACCCACCCAAGAGTCTCCAGTCGACAGTAAGGACTCTCCACAAGAGCACACAACATTTGTGCATTTGAATCCCCTAACTTATTTCCCGACAGATTAAGATCTCTAAGATGGAAGGGGTTAGACCACAAAGCTGATACCAGAGAAGCACAGCTGAGCGCTGACAACTTGCAGGACCACGAGCTGAGAACAGAATGAAATATTCAATTAAAATCATAGACATAAAAATGTCAGAAAAACAGCCTCACACGTATTAATGTAAACATAGAGTAATAACATGGAGCTGATCAAGAGAGAAGGATCAAACAATAGTGACACGTGCATTTGAACAATGTAATCTGCATGTCTTTCTTTTTTCTGCCTTTAGATTACTTTGCTGTGAATTAGCACCTTACAAATAAAGCTGAATTAAACTGAAATTAAATGAATAATGACAGGCAATGAACTGACCTCAGAGTCTCCAGCTGACATTGTGGACTTGCAAGAAAACCACACAGTTTTTTAAGCCTGCCTAAGCCCCGACTACTATTTCCACCAAGGTCCAGGTGTTTCAGATTGGAGGGATTGGACTTCAGAGCTGCACCCAGAAAATCACAGCTCCTTTCTGATAATGTGCAGCAGCTCATTCTGTACAAAATAGATTATTTATTGTTAGTAGACAACTTCCTTGCTTGAAATAAAAGAGGGCTACATAATCTGGTCAGAGATGAAAATGTTCAAAGTGTAAAGTTTTAGGGAGATTAACTTCAGACAAGTAACAAGTTTGTTTGCTAATACAGATGAATATGACTCATAGAAGTAAACTAAAACTAGTGCTCCTTAGGGATGGAGACGTTCACAGGTTCGAATCAGTGGTCTGGTAGCTTCAGTGTGCAACGGATACAGCTGGCGGCTAAATGTGCATATATCTTCCTTAGCTTGTGTGCATCACTAAAACCCCATGGTTTCATAGATTACATAGTTTATCTCCTCTGTGATGCTGAAGTGCTGTGAACTCATCATGACTATCTACTGGAAATTTAAACATACGGCAGTCAGGTGGTACAGCCACAGCAAACATGGAGGGAAGCGAGACAACAGGTGAAGGGAAGATATTCAGCATAATAAGTTTTGTGTTTTGTAAAACATTGTAAAATTACAAAGAATATTATTAGGAAAAGGACTCAAGATGAGGACTGTTTGTTAATGGTCCATGTGTTATTTTGCTTTATTTTTTTCTTCTTCTTTTATTAGGAGGTAAAAATAACTTGTCTAAATAAATATATTGTAATGTAGAAGATTAGACTAAAAACAAATGTAAAAAAAAAATTACGCCTGTCAGTGTACAAATTTGTTTGTACCTTTTAACATGACTCATGAGTTTTTTTAAAGTGGAGCATTTTGTATTTAACCACACAATCCTATGTGACACATTTATTCATGAAACCAGTTAAAGATTACAATACAATAATGTTTTTATCCAGTTCTGTGTCAAATTTCATTGATCTACTCTTTTCTTTTTGTTTCAATCACAATTTCTATTAGCTCTGGTCACAAACCAGCTATGTTGAAGCACATTATGAACGTCAATACACCTCAGCATTAGATGACAAGCAGGTGCATTTTTGTTAAAGTTGAATATACATTGTAAATGATAGTTGAACAAGCAACCAATAGTTATATTTATTTATTTAGTGCTTTGTTTTTTTTTTTTTTTTGCTTTTTTAGAGGTGCATTTCCTGAATGTTTGGGCATAATGTGGAAAAAGTATATCAATACACCTTACAATGTTCATTAAATCAGAAAAGTATGGAAGCATAGAGATGTCATCTAAATAGTAAAAAAAAAATGGAGCCTTATCACATTTTAACATGATAGTTTATTTTAAGAACATAAAACACAAAGTACTGTATGCAGCAACCTACACTATGTGAGAAAAATAGATATTATAGAGATCATTCTTATCAAACAGAAACATTTTGGGTTGCTTGTCAAGGATTAACTGGCTCGACACACAGGAGGCGACGTCACTCATTCTCTATTCATTTCTTATGGAACTTGTTGCACTCATTCAGACAGAAGTGCACATGGGGGCTTGTGAAGCGACAAATGTTGAAAAACCAGCACTACAATCAACCAGCGAGGTGCTTCATTGAGTGACCAATGAGCTGAGAGCAGGCTATACAGCGCAGTCTGCAAACACTTAACATGGAGGAACTGATCATTTTAGTTGTGTCTGACTTTACCATACTTTACACACTAGGGTGAATTTGTCCTAGATTTATCTGGATCTGCCTTGAGTCCTGCCATCAAATGATGATATTCACCATGTTATTTCTTTGTAAAATAGGATAATCCCAGGGTTGTCTTTTTTTCTTTTATATAGCAGAGTCAACAGCAAGATTTGTCAATTTGCGCAAAATCTCTTCATCCTCGATACCTTGACTGTCGCAGACTGTTTTAAAATGTCAAAATTCCTTAAAATTTTTTAGATACCAGTGATCTGAGAGTGCAAACTGAGTTGTTGACACAAAAACATAGTCCTGTCTGGTTTAAGGGTGCAACATTATCATATACGGTTTATATTCCCACATTTTTTACCACAAACATGACACGTTTCACATTTTTAAATAAAACTATCATGTTACGTGACAAAGGCCCTCATTTATATAGCTGCTGTAGGAACAAAAAATTATGATTTATGAACTGAAACAGGTGTGGAATGTGCATGCACACGCTTTTATAAATCTGAAAGTTTTTGTGTTGCATTCCCCTTGTACACCACCTGTAGTTTGCTTTGCTACGCACAGTTTTATAAATGAGGCCCAAGGTCCCAATATTTTTATTTGGGTGACAGCCCTACGCTTCTATAGAAAAGGATATTTAATCTAGCCAAAAACTTAATAAAGCACTAACATCAAAACGATTAGTAAAATTGTTGGGAAGAATCAATTATTCTTATTTTTTTATATAATCTAGAATAAGAGCAGTGATAGCATTTATTATATTCATATATAATATTCATTTATTTGACTTATTTTTTATTTACACTATAATCTCTAAATAAGTGTCACGAATTTTCAGAGGGAAATATCTAGTATGATTTCTCTTGTTATGTCTTAAATCTGTAGCTTAATAGCATCATGATCAATTTTGAACAGTGTTGTGCTAGTTACTGAAAAAAGTAACAAGTTAATGTTACTTTAAATTGAAAAGTAACTGTTACTTTGTTGACTACTTACACAAAAAAGCAATGCAGTACCGTTAAAAGCAACTTTTGAGTTACTTTTGAAAAAAAATTTGAATTCTCCTATTAATATCCTTATAACTTAGAGTCTTGTACAAAATATAAAACAAACTCAAACACATCTTCACAGAAAAACAAGCCTGACAAGCGGTCTTTGAAACACTGCCCATGTTGTGCTGCATCATTGCTGTAAACAGGAAGAAGCTCAAAGCTGCTGGCCAAAATATAATAATTTAGCTAGTAACGAAGTAATGCAACACAGAGCAATGGTAGTAACTTTATTTAAAGAGTAATGCATTAGAGTATTAGTTACTGACAAAAGTAATTGTGTTACATTTACTAGTAACGTGTTACTACCCAGCACTGGTCATGAGTTTCAATACAACCTTCATAAAATGTTGATTATATTAAAAAAAACTAAAACATGGTGTCTGACCTCAGGGACTCCAGTCTACAGTCTGGACTCTCCAAAAAACCACATAGCTCCTTCATCCCTGAATCCTGTAGGTTGTTTCTACTCAGGTCCAAATGTCTCAGATGGGAGGGGTTGGACTTCAGAGCTGTGCTAAGAGAAGCACAACTGATCGTTGACAAACTGCAATGGCACAGTCTGAAAAAAAGAACAAAACATATCTTCATATGCTTCAGTTGATGTGTTCTTACTCTCAATATAACCAATGAGACAATATTTGTAAATTCTGTTGAAATTATCTTAAACCCAAGTCAAGTCAAGTTACATAAGATACTATATAAGAGAATATTCTGCTACAGATTTTTTATAGAAATGACAAATATTAATTTATTTTAACAGCTAACACCATATATGTATTTTGCATATTTTGTTATAACATTTGCTTGTTGTTGCAACAAACTGAAGATTTCAATAACTGACCCCAAAGTCTCCAGTATACAGTCTGGACACTCCAAATAACCACACAGCTGCTTCACCCATGAATCCTCTGGGCTGTTGTAACTCAGATCCAGGAGTTTCAGGTGGGAGGGATTAGACTTTAAAGCTGAGCTCAAAGAAGCACAACTTCTTTTTGACAACCTGCACCATGTCAATCTAAATAAAGAAAAAAAAATGTTTATAAAATGCATTCAGGTTTTAAATTACAGCTCAACATTTCTTCATCTTCATCAATGAGCTTTTCTCTGACATGATGAGACTGTCACAGTGGCACAGACTGAGAAAAGTGTAGCAGATTTAATGAGAAAGAAGAAAAACATCTAGGTTTTAGTGAAAAAAATAATTGAATTATACAACTAAGTTCTGCGATGGACTGGCGACCTGTCCAGGGTGTATCTGGATTCTCTCCTGCTTTTAGCTGAGATAGGCATAACTGTGCAACCCTGAATCGGAATAAGCAGTATTGAAAATATATTAATGAATATTACAAATAAACTGTTCATCAGATGTAAAAAGTAAAGCAACATTTGTTAAATTATTTTTTTTCAACATTTCTTTTCTTAGGATGATTCTGCATTATACGGCTTTAATCACTGCTGCACAAACACTTATACTTGGCTTCTCCTCAGGCCAACCCACTTGTTAGAGTAAGGAGTTGACAGTTTAAAGTTTCTCCCTTAAGGATGGGTAATGATTTGCGGTCTCACCCACCCTGCAGAGGACAGGATGTGGTGGTCACAGCTCTGTGTGATAAGGGTCATAAAGTGTTGTATGCTGATGTGTTTCCCTGTTTGAACTTTGCGAGAACTTTGCTTGCCCTACTGAAGTGTGATAGCTGCTCAATAAAGAGGCTGCTCTGGGATTGAGACTTCGGAGTTGACACCAGACACTCTCTGAGTGCTGAACCTCTGTCTCTCCCCATCGCAATGAAGCTGACTTCACTCTGAGTTCTTTGTGTCTTATTTTATGATAGAAAAATACCCATCACCACTAGCTGCCCTTGCAGTTCATCCATTTGTATGATGGATTTGTGATGGCAATATTAAAGAAAAAAATCTGGGTTTTTTGTGTATCTTCACATGTAAAATGTTGTGTTAATTAAAATCTTACATTCCTTCAATTTTTATTTTGCTTCTACGTAACACAATAAAAATGCACAAAATAACTTCATGAGTTTTTATCACTAACAAAGTTTCAACAGTATGAATGAATCAAACCAAGAAGGAGTCTATTAAAGTTACAGACTACAGAGAACAAGATTTAATTGAAATTTCTGTTCTTCTACTGCAGTTTAGCAGAAAAGCTCTTTGGTTCCCTCTAACAGTTTTGGGGCCTGTTCCAAAAAGACAGTTTAATTAACTCTGAGTCTAAAAAGAAACTCTGGGTTAACTTAATCTGGAGCAACTTTGAATTTTTGGTTCCAGAACAGCTGTTTTAAGTTCAATCAATCTTTACCCAGATTTAGAAACCACAATAAAACAGTCATCATCAATGGAGCACTTATACCTGGATTCACCATGGCAACTGCTGACAAAATTTGCACCAGATATTTTACCTCATTGGGGCAACTGATTCTCATACAAGTGCACATGGCATACAAAGAAAAGTAGTACTAATTGTTCTAGACCATGACCGTACATCTTTTATTTCTTTATCACCCTGGCTGATATACAAAGTAAAAACTCAGTGGCTGCTCTACATCTAGTAATTTCATGTTTTAACACAGTATATATGTCCTCTCACAAGACAACACAGACAGATTTTGCCACAGACAACAGTTTAAAATAATTTAAAATATAGGAGGAAGAGGATCGTGAGGAGACATGAATCCAGCTGACAGAAGTCTTTTTGTAATGTGTAACTATCAGTCGATCCCTACGCTGCATTCATTTATTAAAATAGGATTTCAGACATGTGTGAGGACCTTGATTCCATCCAAAATAACCACGGAAACTATTCTAAATTGCAATAATGTACCAATTTATTAACCACCAATAATAAATTAACAGCAACGAGAAATCAATGTCAGAAATTATGAAATTATCAATATCGCTTTAAAGACTGCTGGCCTTCTGTTGCGCCGGGAGGGTAAACTAGCTTAAAAAGACAGTGGAAATGAAGCAGGAAAATTAAATAAAACAAGGGTGAAAAATGCAATTGAACCAAATCAAAGCTTATAATGAAAATAATACTGTTCACTTTAAAGGGTTTGGAATATGGGAAAATTAACTAAACTAATGAGTAGTATTTAATTAACTAATTCCTGTTAGTAATTAGTGATGTGTCGGTCACGAACGATTCGTTAAGTATGAACTAATCCTTTATATGACTCGGGAGTAACGGGTCGTCTCAGTGAGCGATTCGTTCATTTTCATGCGGAACCTCCTCTCACCAAATGGCAGGCAGCTGCATAAACTCAGTCAGTAGGTCAGGACGGGAAACAGAAATGATTCGTTCAGGACTCGCTCAGGTCCGTCCTCAGGTCCTTGTTCTTTTGTCACGTGACAGCCAGGCTGCTCAGGCATTTGTGACAGACAGCTGGGGCTGCACGGTTTCGGTCTCATTCTCGTTCTCGGTCTCGTTCATCATTCAGGCTGTTTGGCGAGCAGTATGTTTGCTCTCGGATTGGCCTCTCTAGTGCTTCTCTCTGTCACGTTACAGGCAACTCAGTCTCTGAATGGGTCTTCCTTCGTTTGTTCACAGCTCAAGCTGTATCAAGCTCAGCAGTACGTTCGCTCTCGGCTCGGTCTCTTGTTCATTTGTCACGTGATAGCTACCGAGTCACTGTTGTGCTGTTAAACAATGGCAGGGAGGATGTAGGACACAAATCACTTTATTGTGGTGTGTATTTGCTTCCCTACATTTTCACATGGTTTGAATTGCTTGTGGCATTACCAGTAGTTTTGTTGCCTTCAGTATTTACTGCTTGAGAATCGCAGACTTTTTTACAACGCCATCTGCTGTAAAAATGAACAACATGATTCGTTCAAGATTCGTTCATTTTACTGTTTGAGAGTAAAAGACCTGGGTTAGTGAAAAGAGTCGAACTTACCATCACTATTAGTAATATGGAAAGTAATTTTGTAAGTCAATTTGGGAATAACCCATTAAAATTAAAAGGAATGAAATATATATAGACCTTTTGAAAAAGGGGGAATGTAATTTTGGGTTGAATAGACACCAGCTACCAGTTGGAGGTCCAGTTCGGTCTTACTTGGAGCAGTACGGTAGGGCCTATTAGAGGGGTGAACCAAGACGCCAAGGTGGGATCCTCCTTGAAGTCCGGGTCAACTCTCAGCAGGGACAGCCCGTCTGGGGAACCGTCTGGTTCACCGTGGACTTCAGTTCTCCACTGGCACAATTGGCTGGTGTGGCAACAGAGTCTGGTCATTAAAAATGTCCGTACACAAGCGTTATGGATCAAAACGTTTCCGGCAGAAACTGGCTCTGAAGACTGAACTTTGGCTGGGTTTTCCCAAAGTTCTTTTCAAAAAGGAAAAGGTGATATAAAATGCAGCAAGTTTGAATATATCTTGTGCTGGATACAAAAGTTTATATCTTGGTCGCGTAACGGTTTTGGGTCACTTTGAGCAAAAATATCAAAAACGTAAACAGCGAATACAAAGACAAACACTAAGTTGAACGTTCTAATGTTAATCCATGGATTTCTTCTTACAGATCTGTTTTCAGTACCTCTTCTCTCTCCTCTTTCTTTCTTTTCTTCTACTTCTCTTGCACTAAAATGAAATCCTCTAAGTTTCTGATAATATTTACTGGCTAAGGCAGGGTTTTGCGCAGTTGGTCCAATCACCTACCTACAAAGCCTATGGGTGTTTAATCACTGACTATGTAAGATTAACTTATTTTCCCATATGCCAATCAAACAGAAAGTACATTATAAAACACATTTCATAAAAACAGATGAATATCCTGTTTGAAGGTGAAACACACAACTTTCAATTGTTATAAGCAGTTAATTATTCATGAGATATAAACACATTTATACTATCTCACAGACAAAACACAATATATTTGGAACATCCAAGACCTGGGAGGAAAGTTCATATTTACATTCATACATTATCAGTTTTAGTAATGGATACCTACGTATAAAAGTTTCTATAAACCATTTAAAGTTTGGTTTGTGACCACAGTAGCAAACCTTAAAAACGATCACTAGGGGGAGGTGTTGTTCCATGGTAGAAATCTATTTAATTGTAAACCTGGAATGATACATTGCAGGAAACCCGTTCAAATTTACCATTTGTACTTTCCTGAAGTGTGGAATCATTTTAAACAGTCATTATATAAAAATTCAAACCTTTAATACAGTTTAAACATTTCATTTAAAACAGTCCTGAAAGAGAAAATCTTGTTATTTTCTGACAGTCTTAACAGAGTCCAGCTGGGAGAAGAACGTTATCTGGCATCTTAATGTCCAGCTCAGGTTGATTTACATGTGCGAAATGTCTGGGAGAAAAAACCTTTGAGAGGGCGAAGATGGGCTAGGTGTCATTAATCACAAGGTTGTTAGCCATCTGCATGCATAGTGGATACTTAGTTCCTGGATTAAATCAACCTTAAGAATGTTTCTCAAGTTTTCCTTTTTTTGAATGAGTTGGAGTTTTTAGGTCTGAGTTTTATCCATTTTTATTGCCCCACAAATCAGATATCCTCTGAATGAAAGTGTGTGTGAGCTGAGAGTTCAGCTTAGGTGCAATTTGACCATCTGTTGGTGGACAAGGAATTTCCTTGGGTCGTAAAACATGTAGATAAGATAGGTGAGGGAACAAAGTCTTGGCTTGATGCTACACATGTATGAGGACTTCCATCATGGATCAACACACTATTGTCTTTCCAGCATGTTCTGCGTTACCAGAACAAAGGTCCAAAACATCACAAAATGGTATCATTTGATGAAATATTGATCAGGAAAAGAGAGTGCAGCTATTCAGCTATTCCCCTCCTGATGTAAAGCATTATGTTTTAATTCTGCTTCTAAATCTATGGGTCGGTTTTTCAAATGTAATCCAAACGGATTTCGGTTTTCAGATAGGATCAAATCTTGAAAATAGGTTGTGCAAAAGGGAAATACGGATTCCGAAATTGGCTTGGATCACGTAATCCAATCCTGGTTGTTATCCTGATAAAACCCTCAGTTCGGGTTGTTCAAAACTTTTGAGTAGGATCCAGACAACTTTGATCAAAAAAACAAACAAAAAAAAAAAAAAAACAGGATTATCCTGATCCCAACAGAGGGCAGGATAACAAGGCAGATTTCAGGAAGAAAATGCGGTAAAACCTAACAGCTGATCAAATAATAGAACTTTTTATTTGGTGCATATGCTTATATTTGTATTTTGCATCAGATTTGTTTAACTGTTTGATAAAGTAGTTAAAACAAGCAAACGCTACCTATTAACTGGGCGGGGGCTGGGGGGGCCTGGGGGTGGTGGGCCGTGGGTCTGCCGCTGTCCCCATCCTCTCATTCCCCGTTAGGGGTGTGGGAGGGTGGATATATTCTGGGGTGGGTGATGGCTCACTGGCTGCAGTCCCTGAATGGCCCGGTCGTGGGGGGCGGCCTCTCCTGGCCTGTCTTGCCCAGGGGGGCCTCCTGGGGAGCAGGGGTGCCTAATGCCACTAAAGGCTCATCATCCAGAGGGAAGTTTGCTTCCCACTCTCTCTGTCTCTCACACACACACGTAGGGAGTTGGGAGGCGTGGAGCCATGCGGGGTGGAACGGAGGAGACCATTCAGTGGTCTCCTTGGATGCACCCCGTGGCGACTCGCCTCTCAGTTTTAATTGCACCGAGACACCAAAACACAAGAAACACAACACACAAACAACACCTGGGGGGCATGGCATGCGCTGCATGGTGGGCGGGGCCACTTAGGTGGCCCTGCTTCTGGCTCATTGCACACAACACACACTACAGAAACAGTCAGGAGTGGGGGAGGGAGAGGGTATTGGGGACCTCTCACACCCCTGCTCCCCCTGTGTGTGGCTGGGGGCGGGCGGGGGGGTGGTTGCCCCGGGGCCGGGTCCCGGGGTGACTGCGCTGGTGGGCTGCTGGCTCTGTGGGGGTTGGGTCAAGGGGGGGTGCTTGGGGCTCACTGTCCGCTGGTCCGCCTGGGGTGTCCCCCACGGGGCATGGTGGGTGGGTTGTGTGTGGCGTGATTGTGTGGTGGTGAGTGATTGTGGGTGCGGCGCGGGGGAGGGTGTGAGTGTGGGGTTATATGGGGTGCAGATTGAAGTAGGTGAGGAGTGGGGGGAGGGGGCCGATAGCACCCTGGTTCCCGGTGTGTGCGGCTGGAACATCGGGGTGTGTGCTGGCCTATGCCGGGTGGCTGTCTGGGGGGGCCTGGTCCTCCTAGGCATGTTGCGGGCCCTCTACCTTTGGGGGGTGGGGCTCCTGGGGCCCTGGGCCCTTCGCTTGGGCTGGGCGGCTGCTGATCTTGGCCCACTGGGGCCTGTGCCCCAGGACCGTGGGGGGCTCTTGCTGGGGCTCTCCTCTGCCACCCTTCGGGTGGGGCTGGAGTCGTCTTTGTGGTGGGGTGGCTTGGGTTGGTGCTCCGGGTCTGCTGCTGCCCAGGCCCTGGTCTGCCTCTGGCCTCCGTGGAGGCGAGGTCGCATTTGCATGATCTCATTCATCACTCGTCACTGATCACTCCTTGTTTCTCATGATCTGCATGCTGACACAGTCACTGAGTTGTCCAGTGGGTTTTAATACTAAGTGATAATTATTAATTTTTTTTTTTTTTTTTTGTATTTTTCTTGTGAGTAAGTATCTGGTCGCTGTTATGTCTTTTTATTTGGTTATTATTTAAAAACTCTTAATGACTGGCAGCCCTGTTTTTTCTGTGTGTGTGTTTCTGCTTTTGTAAAAGTTGTAGGAAATTTTCTGGTGTGTTTATGTACAGGTGTAACAATTTGTTGTCTGCTGGTGGTGTGGATTGAAGGGTCGTTTCTTTCTGTCTGTGATCGTTTTGTCTCCTTTCTTCTTTCCCTTTTGCTCTTTTTGCTATTTTCCATCTTTTTCTGTCCCCTCCGGTCAGGTCCAGCAAGATTACATAGGTTCCGTGATTCAAAGTAAATAAATAAATAAATTAATCAGCTCATCAAGAGGAGCCTTACCCATAGGCCTCCCCTTGACAGAGCAAATTTGTTCAGCACGATACAGCAACCAGATTATCATTCAGATTATCATTTTGCCTGCTATGATGCTGGACAGGACAAGTTAAAAAAAAAAAAAAAAAAAAAGAAATAATGTCTAACGATTGCATTCCTCACTACACATCCTGTCTGTCCTGTATACTGACAGAAAGTCAGAGGTTGGTCCGGTACCTCCACACGGGGCTCAGGTGCATCATTAACATTGTAACAGAGAGGTAGATTCCGCCTGGTAGCAATGTTATGCAGGACAATACATGCACGTATTATGTCACATGCTCCCTGTGGATCCACCCGCAATTAGTTAAAGCATGCAAATCGTCTCTTCAGAACACCATTTAAACGCTCAGTTGCACATCTCATTCTGCAATGAGCTGTGTTGTCGCACATCTGGGCTGGTGTGGCCGCAGCAAGAAAGGGCGTCATCAGCAATGGTAGGAGTGGATAGTCACTGTCTCCTAATATGATGCCATCTGGTTAGTTGTACAAGGCACTCTCCCTCAGGATACATGGATCATAAACAGACCCTGGCCATTTCACAAGGCACTTTCTGATGGTGAGGTCAGCGTCACCCACAAGTTGGATGTTGATGCTGTACCTCCCCTCCTTAGATGAGGAACCCTGATCAAGTAGACAATGAGCCTTTTTTCTTTAAGACATTTTCACAGTATCCACAATGTAGTTGGTAATGTACTTGTTTTATATGTGTTGTGGCTCTGATGAGGTGTCATACAATTGTAAATAGAAGTTGATGTTTATGGTTTCTGTGTGTTGTCGCACAATAAAAATAATTTAAAGTGACCCCATAGCATCTCTTCTACCTGTTGTTCTTCACATAGCCGAAAGCCCACCTTGATTTACATGCTGGAAATCCAGATTCCAGCATATTTTGTTCTTCCTGATCCTGAAAAACAGGATTCTGGATCAGGGTGATCCAATCCAATGTTGCTTTGAACAACCGGGGGAGTAAGCTGGATTATATGATCCGCTATCCTGAAAAATGGTATTCTCAAATCCGGATAGCTTTTATCCGGATTAAATTTTTTGAACGGCCCTATGAGATTCCGCTGAAATGGCCAACCCATGTTAGGTGGTTGGAGACAGGTAGTAAACCTACCAGGAAGGTGCTTTACATCACATGATTAGTTGCCATGGTAACAGACTGAAGAAGACTTGCCTCTATCTGAAATGGAAAACCTTGAATTTCTCTCAACTTGGTGTTATTATGCTCAGAGTTTCAACATAACCTGCTTTCTGTAACAGACCCCCTGTAAAACTAAAACTGAGGAAGTCTCAGGTTAGAATGTTGACTTTAAATGTTATCCATACACAAAACGAGGTAAAAAGGAAGACTTAATCAAATAATAACAAAACACACACACACACACACACACACACACACAAAGAAAAACATCAGTGTAATGACCTGAGAGTCTCCAGTTTACAGTTTGTACTCTCCAGTCCAGCTGAAAGAAGCTCCACTCCTGAATCCTGCAGCTCATTGTGACTCAGCTCCAGCTCTCTCAGTTGGGAGGGGTTGGACTTCAAAGCTGAAGCTACAACTTCACAGTGAAGGTCTGAGAGTCCACGGCCAGACAGTCTGCAAGGACATGTATAACAAATATGAACTTGTAAAGTATACATGTTACATTTCCTTCATAGAGCATGGTTGATGTCTGACATATCCTACTTCAGCTCACTAAAACTGTCTTTACATTAATAAGTTTTGACCCCTCACTGTTAGTTTTATATGTGTAACTTACATACAGGTTTAATAAACAGGGTCCAGCCTTTTAAACTGTTTAAACAATTGAAGAGCTTAACCTGAATGGCTACAATGATGCCAACAAGACCACACATGTTGGGATAGTTTTCCTCCATCTTATTCAAACTAAAACAGTTCATCTTGATCTAATTAGTTAACCAAATTGATTTATTGCAGGTAATGTGAGGATAGTAAACATATTTCAAATAAAACTTAAAATGGTACTTTTTGCAGATGATACCACAATTTTGTGTTTTGGTAAGGATATACAGCTGTTACTGGCCAAGATGACGATAGAAATGAATAAATTAAAAAAATGGTTTTATGATAATAAATTGTCATTAAATAAAACAAAAAACAAAATGAATAGTATTTCATAACCGATGCAGTGATGTACAGATTAAAATGGAAATCAAAAATCAAATTATTGAACGTGTATATAAATACAATCTTCTTGGAGTTATTCCAGGACACAAACTAAGCTCCTCCTAAATCCTCAAATTACCAATATTAAAAGTAAAATTACTAAATACATTGCCATAATGGGCAGATCCAGATTGAACTACAAAACTCTACATATTGTCTACTGTACTCTTGTTCTGCCACATAGCTGCTACTGTATTGAAGTTTGGGGCAATACTTATGAGACAAAACTAAATAAACTTGTAATTCTCCAAAAAAAGGCTCTTCAGATAATGCACAATGCTGGCTTTAGGGACCACACAAACCCACTGTTTCTTATATCCGAAGTATTAAATTTAAGAGGCACATCTGATCTCCATTCGGATGTGAAGATATTGAACAGAGGTAGCCTATATAAGGGAGAAGTAGGTGGAAGTCCGGAGTAGACATGGGATTTATGGCTCTTTGAGGGGAGACGGATCTTGAGGAGCCGTTCTTTTCAAAGACCCATTCAAAAGACTGGCTCGTACTCACAATATCTTCCAAAATTTCACAATATACAAGAATGACAAACAATCAAAATATGTACCTATATAAAATCTACTATACAAGATTAAATAATTATAGGAAAAATATAGATAAAAAAGGATCAACCTGAGCAGTCAGTGAAAATTCTAGTAAATGTTTTGGATAGAACTCACAGTTTTTGTTTCCAAACAATACTCTCTGCCCATAGATGCTTCACATGAATGGAGCATGTTGGACATCCTTGGCCCTTTTGGCTTGCCATACGCAGCAGCTATGGTGTGTGGACAGCCAGGTTCTGTGCCGCGAGTGAAAACGTAAGTCTGTTTACATGTCAAGCTGGAGGGAAAACACCACGGACCAAGGACAGCTGACCTCAGTGAGTTTCAGGGGGGATCCAGAGGAGTTAAAAGATAAACTTTAATTGAGTGATGCCCTGCCATTCTGCAGCAATCTCAGCAATCAACGCCATCTCCTGCTGTGTGTGAGTGAAATCACCTGCCAGTCACTCATCTGTTTTGTGTTCTCACAAGACTGCTTAACTTGTTCCACTTATTTTGGATCATATAATATAACTTTTGGTTTTCCTATTTTTCATATTATTAAACTCCCACTAGTTTAATAAGGGTAGATCTGTTTAACATTTGGTTTCTTTGGAATAAATTTCCTGTTGTTACACTTCAGTTGTTTCAGCTCTGTGTGCAAGCTGCCCTGAAGTAGAAGCGCCCCACCTGTTCAGCTCGGTATAAGGAAAAAGAAGGTCCTGCTAGCTTAATTGTGGCCAAGAGGGCTTTAGACTTCAGCCAGGTCACCATACCTACACACTGTGGTACCCTGATAAAAACCGAGTTAGAAAGGCATCCACATACTTACTGTTGTAAGTACTGGGACTACTGGTACTGGGGGGTACAGACTTAAATCTGGTATTCTCTCAGTCCTTCTGCGTGGGCTTCTATTGTTCTCCCCTACCTAGTGGGGTTATTTCCTGCTACATAAAGATTGAAGATTTAAGGAAATACAAAACCTTTTTTTTTTTTAGCTTGTCCTGTGCAGCATCATAGCAAGCAAAATGATAATCTGGTTGCTGTATCGTGCTGAACAAATTTGCTCTGCCAAGGGGAGACCTATGGGTAAGGCTCCTCTTGATAATCGGATTCATTTATTTATTTACTTTGAATCACGGAATCTATGTAATCTTGCTGGACCTGACTGGAGGGGACAGAAAAGGATGGAAAATAGCAAAAAGAGCAAAAGGGAAAGAAGAAAGGAGACAAAACGATCACAGACAGAAGGAAATGACCCTTCAATCCACACCATCACCAGACAACAAACAACCAAATACCAAATACAAAACTTTACAAATAATATATAAAGCTAAGTACAATCTCTTACCTCAAAATATACAAAAAAATGTTTAGTAATAAACATTTGAAGTATAACTTGAGAGGAGATATTAATTTAAAAAAAAACCAGCACATTATATATTTGTTTTACAATTCCTGTGGCTCGAAATAAAAAAAGAAAGAAAACAATAGAGCTACTGCGTTCAGTAAAAATTCTACAGTTATTTAGGCCCAAAGTAACGTTCAATCTTTTCTTCTGATTTGATATTAAAGGTCTCAATTACCATCTGTTCTTACAAACAGATTTTTTTAAGTCGAAGATTGTGGCATTCATCTGTTGTTTATTTTAAAATAAACAGCAAGCTCTAGCACATCATGTCCTAACATTCTCGTTTCCCTTAGGGTACAAACAAAGTATTTGTCAGCCATTCATTTAAGATAAGTCACAGTAAAAATGGGATATAATGCCATTCCTGCTCTTCATCATAGTAGTTTTATCAGGAAGGTTATGCTGTGGTCGCCTGGTTAATATCACTGACCAACTATCAGTCTAATCCTGAGGTTTCATTTCATCAGACACACCACTTATTCCGTCAGGCGGCATTATGCTTCACATAATACATTTATTTTGTAGGGAAATGATAATGAAATGTTTTATTGTTTTACAATTTTATTTTACTATGGTGAAAGGCTTATAGGCAGCCTATCTCTACGTTAACTTCTTTATCACTAACAGTTAAGTTAGGCGTAAAATACAAATATAAGCATATTTACCGAATAAAAAGTTCTATTATTTGATCAGCTGTTAGGTTGTAGCTACCGCAGTTTCTTTCCGAAATCCGCGTTGAAATCCTGCCCTCTGTTGAGATCAGGATAATCCTGTTTTTTTGGATCAAATTGTCCGGATTCTACTCTAAAGTTTTGAACAAACCAAACGGAGGGTTTTATCTGGATAACAACCAGGATTGGATTACGTAATCCAAGTGGATTTCGGAATCCGGATTTCCGTTTTGAACAACACATTTTCAAGATTTGATCCTATCAAACAACTGTAATCTGCTAGGATTACATTTGAACAACCGGCCCAAGGTTTTCATCATTTTTTTTATTACCTGATTCTAAGCATTCGAGAAACACTTTAATATTATCTTGGACTTAAGTCAGCTCTGTTCAGGGTTTCATAGAACTTGGCTACAAATTCGCTACAAATTTCCTTTTTATTATCATATATATATATATATATATATATATATATATATATATATATATATATATATATATATATCATCATTGTTTCCAAGTTTTCCCATAGACAACTGTTCATGATTTCTTTTTTATAAGTAAAAAAAAAAAAAAAAACTTCTGACCTTACTTATCTGAACCTGGATCTGAGCACCTTTGGCCTTTACCTTATAAATCTTGTCTAGTTCAGCTTGTCAGATTTGTCACTAAGTTTGTTACCCAGATTCTGTACTTGAAGTTTCATAAACATCCATTATTTTCTAAAACTATTAAATAATTTTGCTTGTTTCCAGTGTTTATTTCTAATTTTTAGTTTCTTTCTGATTTTTTTTTTACTCTGTAACAGTGTCTAGTTTCCAGTCATAATTCCTCACCCTCATATTTATTCTGATGTTGACAGCATTGTGATCTGTAAGAACTGTTGGTTGTATTTTAACTGGTTTTACTTTATCTTCTAAATCTGGTGAGTGATGTTTTAAAGTTTTTTTTAATATTTTGTAGCACTACTATGAGAAACATCTTAAATTTAGTTTTAATTATGCAATGACGCTAAAAGATTATAATCTGTAATGTCAAAGAAAGATGCGTTTTAAAAAAAAGCCATGTAAATTATTAGTGAGCAAATAAACCACAGACTGCAAGATTTTCTAGTTGCTAGTTTGTAGTTATACTAATGGACAAGCTGAAATTAATTCAATAAATTAGGTTTAACTGTCATATCAGTTTGCTTGGTTATCAAGTCAAGTTATGACATTAAAAGCATAATTTCCTCGTTACATAAATTTAAAACAAATACAAGAATTAAATTCTATTCAATCTTTGGAACAAGAAATGCATACAATTTTAGTCAAAATCACAGATTTAAAAGAATCTGTTTCCCCCCTAATTATGCTTATTAAGTTAACTTTAAAGTAACTGATAACACCTATGACGTTATTAATTTTATCTAACAAATATGTCGGACAAACAGATGTAGCACATTTCTTAGTGTAAAGAAAATATTATTGTGCGAATATTTGATGTATTATTTCATTACACTGACTTAAAATCATGATCACATCTGGACTTACAGAGCCTTCCTGCAGTTCCTCACAGCTGGTATCAGCCTATGTCGTCCCTCCTCTGTTGTTTTGTACTGTTTCAGGTCCAACTCATCCAGAACCTCCTCCGACATCTGCAGCATGTAGGCCAGAGCTGAACAGTGGATCTCTGACAGTTTCTCCTCTGATCTGTTCTCTGACCTCAGGAAGTCTTGGATCTCCTGATAAACTGAGGGGTCGTTCATCTCCATTAGACAGTGGAAGATGTTGATGCTTCTGTCAGGAGAGATTTTATACGTGTTCATCTTCTTCAGGTTGTTGATAACTGTTTCCATGGTTTCTGGTCTTTTCTCGTTCCAAACCAACAGGCCCGCTAAGAGTCTCTGGTTGGACTGCAGAGAGAGGCCATGAAGAAAACGAACAAACAGGTCCATATGGCCGCTTTTACTTTCAAAGGATTCTTCCATGACTCTCTTTAGGAAAACATCTAGAAATGACCTTTTCATATCATCATCTCCACCATCATCATCATCACCATCATCATCCCAGTCTCTCCCCAGGAAATCCTCGACCACCTCTGTGTTCTTGTTGATGTAACAGTGCATCATGTAGACTGCAGCCAGAAACTCCTGAACACTCAGATGAACGAAGCAGTAAACTGGTTTCTGGAAGATCACATACTCTCTTCTGAAGATCTCAGTACAAACTCCTGAGAACACCGAGGCTTCTGTGACATCCAGACCACACTGCTCCAGGTCTTCTTGGTAGAACATGATGTTTCCTTTCTCCAGATGTTCAAACGCCAGCCTCCCCAGCTTCAGAAGAACTTCCCTGTCAGCCTCCATCAGCTCCTGTGGACTCATCTCATGTCCCTCATGGTACTTGTTCTTCTTCCTCTTTGTCTGGACCATCAGGAAGTGTGAGTACATGTCCGTCATGGTCTTGGGCAGCTCTCCTCTCTGCTCTGTGGTCAACATGTGCTCCAGAACTGTAGCAGTGATCCAGCAGAAGACTGGGGTTCCACACATGATGTGGAGGCTCCTGGATGTCTTCATGTGGGAGATGATTCTGCTGGACATCTCTTCATCACTGAATCTCCTCCTGAAGTACTCCTCCTTCTGGACATCAGTGAAGCCTCGTACTTCTGTTACCCTGTCAACACATGTAGGAGGGATCTGATTGGCTGCTGCAGGTCTGGAAGTGATCCAGATGAGAGCCGAGGGCAGCAGATTCCCCTTGATGAGGTTTGTCAGCAGCACGTTGACTGAAGACTTCTGTGTGACATCAGAAACAACCTCAGTGTTGTTGAAGTCCAGAGAAAGTCTGCTTTCATCCAGACCATCAAAGATGAAGAGAAGCTTCCAGACAGCCAGCTGCTCTGC
This sequence comes from Melanotaenia boesemani, assembly GCF_017639745.1. Lineage (NCBI taxonomy): Eukaryota > Metazoa > Chordata > Actinopteri > Atheriniformes > Melanotaeniidae > Melanotaenia > Melanotaenia boesemani. Next base: position 22,914,408 of record NC_055699.1, on the reverse strand, counting down.
TGGGATCTTCTGTAATGTTGGATGGAAAACATGGAGCAGCTGGAGAAGACTGTACTGATCATCTCTGATCAAGTTCAGCTCCCTGAATGAAAGCAGAACCACCACACTGACATCTTGGTTCTCCAAGCCCTCTGCCCAGTCCAGAGTGAACTTCTGCACTGAGAAGGTTTTTCCAACACCAGCGACGCCGTTGGTCAGAACCACTCTGATTGGTCCATGTTGGTCAGGTAAGGCTTTAAAGATGTCGTGGCACCTGATTGGAGTGTCATGGAGGGTGTTGATCTTGGAAGCGGTCTCCAGCTGCCTCACCTCATGTTGGGTATTAACCTCTTCACTCTGTCCCTCTGTGATGAAGAGCTCAGTGTAGATCCTGTTGAGGAGGGTTCTACTTCCTGTTCCATCAGTTCCTTCAGTCACATGTTCACATCTCCTCCTCAGAATGATTTTATGTTCATCGAAAACCTCCTGCAGACCAACATCTGCTGAAATAAAATGAAAATATCATCAAATTAAAAGTGTTAGAAACATTAGCTCAGTAAGAAGAGATCCTGAATAAAAATAGAGAATTTATTTGTTTCATTTAGCAAAACTAACTGGGTCGTCTTATGGATTTTTCTCCACACCAGGGACAGGAGGATTCCCCTGATGAGCCTGACTGCTCCAAGTACGAGGTTATGCAGTGTCTACAGAACCAATGTCCACAGGTGGTGGAGACTGGATCCTTCAAGGCATCTTGACATATGGCACTGCAGGACAGCTGCTCCTCATCACAAACACCACTCCTCCTCCTCCCTCTGAGAACATAAAAGAAACATTATTCTAAACAGTAAAGTGAACATGGTCTCAACACGACAAGCGTTGAAGTTTCATTCCAACTGAACCAATGATATTTAGTCAGTTTACAGGACGAAAAGTCTCTTACGTGGGGTGTGGGCGTCCAGGTTCATTTTTAAAGACTGGAGGTTCATGTATGGACAAGTCACTCCTTAGAGATGGACAGCTGGATCCTGCAGACTCTGCTCCATTTTCATCTTTTTCCACACACTCACTCATGTTCTGGGCATCAGTCAGTCTGAGAGATAAATTATTAACTTGTACATTGACCTTAGAGTCAAGATTCATGACAAATATGATGGGAGTCACTCCCAAGACCGACAGAAGAGACCAAAGCTGAATCCACAATCCATACAATACTAACTGCATGCTGTATACTGGTGTTGATTGGTGATCAGGTAAATTGTGAATGAGACAGAAACAATTTATCTTTGGGTTTCTGCTCATATGATCTCATTTCTCAACTTTCATTCTACATTAATACTTCTGCTCCTGACATTCCTTTAGCAACAGTAAGTCCCAGCATGTTTCACCAGAACTCATCTAACTGAACAAAGGAAAGAAAAATCACATCACAAACACTTACATAAAAATAATGTAAAAACTCACCAGCGGTGTCATGTTACTTTTAATGACTCCTCGGTTGATTTAAAATGGGCTGTGAACTAAATGGCTGCTCTGATTTTTTTACTGCTCTGTACTGTTGGGATATACCTGATAAGAAAGGCTCCTCCTGTTACAGGATGTCATGTGTACAGTTTATATGTGTGTACGGTACGTGATATGGTTATGTGTGTGTGTGTCTTTACCCACACAGATCTGCTGATAGTGCTCCTCATTTTAGACCCTCTCCATTCATGCACTGGGAAACCGAACTTATATCTTTATTATCTTTGTTGGATTTGTGTTCTCAAATGCTATTTTGTTTTTTCTGTATAATTTGTTGTATGTTTTAACAGCTTCTATGTTTCTTATTTTGTACTGTGTAAAACAGTCATTATGTTGAAGGGCATGATTATTGTACTTCCTCCTGTTACCTCACTTCCTGTGCCCGCTAAAATGATAAGTTAACTGGACTATGTGATGAAGCCCTCTCAATACAAAAGTTAAAATAAAGGAAGTATGAAAGAGATTATTCGTCTTCTTACATCCACATCATGTCAGAACATGCGGAAGATGCTACGAGATCAACAGGTTATGGGCCCAGGCGCGATGCTGGCGGAAGGTGGCAAAGGTTGGTGTTCAGTGGAGATGAAAATGACTACGAACTTTGGGAAGTAAAATTCCTCGGCCATTTGCGCATCATAGGCCTAAAAGATGTTATACTTTCAACCACTGACCCTGATGCCGACAAAAACGCAGAATGCTATGCAGAACTAATTCAATTCCTTAACGACAAAAGCTTATCCCTGGTCATGCGGGATGCCGCCGCCGACGGTAGAAAAGCGCTGCAGATTTTACGGGGCCACTACGCCAGCCAGGGCAAACCCAGAATCATCGCACTGTATACCGAACTCACATCCCTACAAAAGAGACCAGATGAACTGCTGACTGACTACATTTTACGGGCTGAGAAAGCCATAACTGCCCTGAGAAATGCAAAAGAAGTTATTAGCGACGGCCTCATTATTGCCATGATTTTAAAGGGACTCCCAGAAACGTATAAACCCTTCGCCATTCACACAGCCCAAAGTAAAGAAGACATAACGTTCACGCAGTTTAAGAGCAATCTGCGAAGCTATGAAGAGACAGAAGGGTTTGAAAATAAACCAAAAGCAGACAATGTGATGAAAGTTGACCTTACATCGGTCACATGTTATGGATGTGGTAACCGCGGACATGTTGCTAAGGACTGTCGACTCTGCTGTCGCTCTGCTGATCGTACCACCCTCTGGAGAGCTCGCCTGTCCTGTTTGGTGCTGTTCCCGAACCAGGCTGTGATATTTCCCGCCAGGGTGCTCTCAATGGTGCAGGTGTAGAAAGTCCTTAGCACCCTTGAGGGCAGTTTAAAGTCCTTCAGGCGTCTGAGATGAAAGAGACGCTGTCGGGCCTTCTTCACCACGGTGTTAACATGACAGGACCATGTCAGATCCTGCGTGATGTGAACACCTAAGTACCGGAAACTGTCCACTCTCTCCACTGGGGTCCCGTTGATGTTCAGGGGCTGGTAATTCCTCTCCTGCTTAGTACTGAAGTCCACTATCAGCTCCTTAGTCTTGCTGACGTTGAGGAGGAGGTTGTTGACCTGGCACCATAATTCCAGGTTTCTAACCTCCTCTAGGTATGCCGTCTCGTCGTTGTTAGAGATCAGGCCCAACACCACAGTGTCGTCTGCAAACTTAATGATGTTGGTTGAGCTGGAAGTGGCTACACAGTCGTAAGTGTATAAGGAGTACAGCAGGGGGCTCAGAACACAGCCCTGGGGGGCTCCAGTGCTGACGGTGATAGAGGTTGAGACATGGCTGCCCAACCGTACCACCTGTGATCTGTCTGTTAGGAAGTTGGAGGTCCAGCGACACAGGAATGGGCTGAGGCCTAGGATCTCCATCTTAGTCGTGAGTGTGGAGGGGATTATGGTGTTGAACGCTGAACTGTAGTCAACAAACAGCATTTTCACATAATTCCCCTTTCCGTTGTCCAGATGGTTGAGTGCTGTGTGATGGAGGTGTACGATGGCGTCCGCTGTAGATCGGTTTCGACGGTACGCAAACTGTAGAGGGTCCAGGGTGGCCGGCAGGGAAGAAGTGATGAAGTCTCTGACGAGCCTTTCGAAGCACTTCATCACTACCGAGGTGAGCGCAACTGGGCGGTAGTCGTTGTGGCAGGCAGGCTGAGGTTTCTTCGGGACTGGGACAATGACGGACTGTTTGAAGCACGTCGGGATGACAGACTGATCCAGGGAGAGGTTGAAGATCTCAGTAAACACAGGAGCAAGCTGGTCGGCGCAGGTCTTCAGGACTCGACCTGTGATGCCATCTGGTCCTGCTGCTTTCCTCGTGTTCACTCTCCTGAATGCCTTTCTCACATCGTGCTCTGAGATGGTGAATGAGTTAGCTTCTCCGGGGAGCTCCAGAGGTGTGCTGCCCTTGGCGACGTTAGCGCTGCTAACGCTGTTAGCGCTGCGAGCTGCAGCCTCGAAGCGAGCATAAAAGGTGTTCAGCTCGTCTGCCAGAGAAGCGTCTCCACCCACCGATCTGGAAGATGGTGCTTTATAGTCCGTCATGTTTCTCAGTCCCTGCCACAGACTCCTAGAGCCACTCTGTTGGAGCTGTGACTCTAGTTTCTGTGCGTAGCGCTGTTTCGCCTCCTTCACCACTCTGCGCACGCTGTAGGACGCGGTTTTGTACTCGTCCATGTTTCCCCTGGCGAGCCCCGTGTTATGCGCTGCGGACCGGGATCTCAAAGCATCGCGGACGGATTTATCCACCCACGGCTTCTGATTGGGAAAAGTTCTGATGGTGGTCTTCTTAACCGTGTCGTCCACCAGTTTTCCTACAAATCCCACAACCGCTTCCGTAAACATGTTGACGTCATCGGAGCTGCGCCGGAACATGTCCCAGTCTGCGTCATCTAGGGCGTCCTGCAGAGCGGCCTCCGATTGGTCCGTCCAGCGTGACACCTCCCTCCGAGCCGGAACTTCCTGCTTGGGCCTTTGTTTATATTTTGGCATGAGGAAGATGGCGGCGTGGTCGGATTTCCCAAACAGAGGGCGAGATTGAGCCTTATAACTGTCCCGTACTGTAGTGTAACAGTGGTCCAGTGTCCTTTCACCCCTGGTGGGGCAGCTGATGTGCTGATAAAAGTTTGGCGCTGCGCGTTTGAGGTTGGCACTGTTAAAATCCCCCGCCACAATAAGCGCAGCGTCTCGGTGTTGTGTCTGGTGCTGTGTGAGTGCTTCATGCAGCTCGCATAAAGCAGTGTCCGTGTTCGCCTGAGGTGGAGTATAAACGGCGCTGACTATGACCGATGTAAACTCCCGAGGTAGATAAAAAGGACGACATTTGATGGTTAGTAGTTCCAGGTTGGGTGTGCAGGAGCGAGTGAGAGGAACAATGCTCGCGCTGTTGCACCAGCTACTGTTCACCATTAAACACACGCCGCCTCCCCTTGACTTTCCCGAGTCCTGTGTTCTGTCCATGCGGTGAACCGAGAAGAACTCGGCCGGCTGGATGGCGTGGTCCGGCACCGCTGGGTTCAGCCATGTCTCGGTGAAGCAGAGGAGATTGCAGTCCCGAATGTCTCTCTGGAACTTTACCCTGGCCCTGAGGTCATCGAGCTTATTTTCCAGAGACTGGACGTTGGCGAGCAGAATACTGGGCAGCGGTGTGCGGTGTGCACGAGCTCTCAGCCTGTTCCTGACGCCGGCTCGTTTCCCCCGGGGTCTCCATTTCGGGTCCCGTCCTTTGTTCTCCCTCAGGATCTCCTTCGGCCAACTCGGATCCGGGGTTAAAAACGACGAATTGTGAGTACATTGTACACCAATGGAGATAAGAGTATCTCTATTGTAACAAATGCACTCCATGATATCAGTTAATCGGTTCCATGAAGTAGAAATTACTTTAGAAACAAAAACAAAGAAAAGTGGTAGGAGCAGTCGCGACGGCGGCCGACTTCGACAGCGCCATATCCTTCGACAGCGCCACACATCAAACTGTAAAGATGAACCAAGTTGAACCTCTGTAAGTGTTGATTATTGTTACAGGGCAGCATGTGGGATCCCCCAAACCTATAGAGAGGCCCTGATGTCACCAGAGGCATCGAGGTGGGAGCGAGCTATGGCAGAAGAAATTAACTCTCTCAAAGAAAATGAGACATTTGAACTGACTACATTACCTGAAGGAAAAACCACTGTGGGTGGAAAATGGGTTTATGCCCTAAAAGAAAATGACCAAGGAAAAATGTTTAAAGCTAGATTTGTGGCAAAAGGATATAGCCAGACAGAAGGAATAGACTACCATGAAACATTTGCACCAACAGCTAACATTACATCAGTGCGTGCTCTTATGCAGATAGCAGCTCAGAATGATTTTGTTGTACACCAAATGGGTGTAAAAACGGCATACTTGCATGCACCTATAGAAGAAGAAATATTCATGGACCAACCTGAAGGTTTTGAACAAACTGGATCTGAAAAGAGGTTAGTATACAAGCTAAAGAAATCTATATACGGCTTAAAACAATCTGGTCGAAATTGGTACAAACTCTTAAATGACTACCTCGAGCAAAACGGCTTTGAGAGAAACCTCTCTGATCATTGTGTGTACAAGAAATATTTTGAAGGGAAAACTGTTCTTGTCATTATTTGGGTAGATGATTTAATAATCGCTGCCAGCAGCCTTGAACTACTTAATACATTTAAAGAAACTATGAGGTCAAAGTTCAACATGAAGGACTTAGGAAAAATATCCTATTTTCTTGGGATACAGTTTGAACAAAGAGACGGTGAAATCAAAATGACCCAGAAAAAGTATATAGAAAAAATGTTAGAGCGTTTTGGCATGTCTGAGTGCAGACCCAGAACTACACCGTGTGAGTTGAAAACAGACACTACCATTAGTGAAGATGATAACAAATACGAGACTGTTAATCCCAGAGAGTACCGGGAGATTGTGAGCAGTCTTATTTATGCCATGACTTGTACCAGACCAGATATAAGCTGGGTTGTTAGCAAACTTTCACAGACTTTGGCACAACCAAAGAGAGAAGACTTGGTGACTGCAAAACATGTCCTCAGATACCTAAAGGGAACAAATGACTATGAGTTAGTCTTTAAGAAAAATGGAGAAGAACTAAATCTAGTGGCATTTAGCGACTCAGACTGGGCATCATCAATGCAAGACAGACGCAGTACTACAGGGTACTGTTTTGCTCTTACAAAACAAGGCCCAGCAATATCTTGGAAAACAAGGAAACAACCTACTGTGGCATTATCAACTTGCGAAGCCGAATACATCGGACTCACAGCCACTACACAAGAAAGCGTGTATTTAATACAGCTGTTAAGTGGAATGGACAATAAAATGTATCCTTGTACCACCATATTTGGAGATAATCAAGGGGCCATTGCACTGACCAGAAATCCAGTCAACAGACAAAGATCAAAGCATATTGATGTGAAGTATCACTTTCTTCGAGAAGCTTTGAATGAAGGGAAGATAAACATTGTGTACTGCCCTTCAGATGATATGGCTGCAGATATATTAACAAAACCTGTGTCAAGAGCAAGGATTGTTAAGTTCAAAAAATGGTTCTTTGGAGTTCTGTAAAGGTGGGTAAACAGCATGAGAACAAGGGGGGGTGTTGGATTTGTGTTCTCAAATGCTATTTTGTTTTTTCTGTATAATTTGTTGTATGTTTTAACAGCTTCTATGTTTCTTATTTTGTACTGTGTAAAACAGTCATTATGTTGAAGGGCATGATTATTGTACTTCCTCCTGTTACCTCACTTCCTGTGCCCGCTAAAATGATAAGTTAACTGGACTATGTGATGAAGCCCTCTCGATACAAAAGTTAAAATAAAGGAAGTACGAAAGAGATTATTCGTCTTCTTACATCCACATCATGTCAGAACATGCGGAAGATGCTACGAGATCAACAATCTTTGCATGCTTTTTCTCTTTTTTTCCATGTTTGAGAGAGACTTCTTTTTTTCTAAAATATCTTTGACGATGTGCTTCTCTAACTGTGATTGGCTGTCCAGGCTTTAGCGGTTTGGCTTACTGAGTTCCTGCAGCTGATTGGCTCCTGCTGAACACCTGTGTTTTAATAAGGCTTTTCTAGTTTGGTCTGTGTGCTCTCTGTCCTCAACTACACTTCTTTGTCTTTCATTATATCTAACCTTTGTGTGAAACTGTGTGTGTTGTACAAATAGTCTTCCCACTTCTGTAAATTTTTCCTGTGGCCCCGTGCACAGCCCCGTGCACAGCTGATCAAGCAACATACACACAGTGATCAATTGAATTTTGACAACTGTTGTAAAAATCTGGTCATATGGGTCCGAAGAAGACTCCGACGGCTGAGGAAGTAGACAATATTAAAAAAAACCTTGACTTCATGGATGATGTGTCTGCTGTACAGCAGCAGCAAAAAAACGTATAATGGATCTGGTAGAGGAAGTGAAGGTTCTGCGACAGCTAAAAGGCGAAAAAGAAAAGTGAATCATGTATTTGGAAAGCAGAGTCGCGGACCTGGAGCAGTATATTTGGGTCAATGACATGGTCATCACCAGCCGTAAGATAAAGCTCTGGTCTTACACTCGAGCAGTGTCCAGGAGTGACGGGGGTGGGGGGGCTGGACTCGGACTCCGCAGAGAGTCAGGTGATTGTGTTCCTATAGTATAAAGGGAATCAAACTGGACAAGAACTACATTGAGGCATGTCATCCTCTGCAAAAGAAATCTGTCCGAGACAGACCAGCTGTACTTCTGAGATTCACAAATAGAAAACACAAGAACACACTTCCGAAACAAAGAAAAAATTTAAAGGGAACAGATGTTTTCATAAATGAGCACCTTGCCAAGCATAATGCAGGCATTGCCAGAAAAGCAGCTCAGCTCAAGAAACAGAAGAAAATACAAAACACCTGGACTACAAACTGCAAAATCTACATTAAACTTATCGGATCCCCTGAGGAAGCCAAGGTGATTTGCATCAAGAATTAAACAACTGGAGAAATTCCAATAACTGTCAGAACTAAACTATGACAGAGGGAATTCACTGTTTGGGGGATTCAGTCACGTCAAGCAAAGAATAAGTGAATATCAAAAATTGGAACTGTAAGTATTTCAACATACTGATTATAAGATCATGGATCTGGAACAGGATATAGGTCCAGACAATAACTTTTTTGCCGCCATAAAAAAAAAAATTGCTGCTCTTATATGGACGATCAATACAACCAGAAAATTGACTCAGGGAGTAAAATATCTATTCCTCATATCAACTGTAGAAGCTTATATGCTAAATTCAATAATATTAAAAGCTACTTGCAAACATTTACTAAACCATTATGTATAATAGCATTATCTGAAATATGGATGGACATTGACAGAGGTATAGACTTTGAATTAGATGGCTATGAGCTCAGGTATATGAATAGACAAAATAAAGGTGGTGGGGGTGCTTCAATGTATATAGATGCATCTTTGAACTTCAGGATTGTTGAAAAAGTGACAGTTGTGATTACTAACTTACTAGAATGCTTAACAATTGAAATCTATATGAAAATAAACAGAAATATTATGTTTAGCAGTATTTACAGAGCACCCGGGTCACGCATTAAATCATGCAGTGAGTGGATGGAAAGTATATATTAAAAAATAGGTAACAAGACTATGTTTGTGTGTGGTGACTTCAATATATTGACCTATTGTATCCCAACAATCACAATGCCACTGATGAATTTATTAATACATTATTTAGTATGGGTTTATTTCCAAAAATCACTAGACCCAGCAGAATCACATCTCATTCTGCCACTCTCATTGATATTTTCACTAATGACATTGATAATAATACAATAAGTGGATTATTAATCAATGACATAAATGACCATTTGCCAGTGTTTACAGTTCATGACTGTAGCATTAAGGCCGAGACTCTGTTCCCCTCACCCATATCATCTACAAGTTTACGACTCCGAAACACTCCCATTTCTTCAACAGATGGTCAAATTGCACCTAAACTCAGCTCACACACACTCTTTCATTCGAGAGGATCTGATTTGTGAAGCAATAAAAAAAAGGAGAACATTCAGGCTTCATTAACTTCAAAGAAGGAAACCTTGAGCAACATTCTTAAAGTGATTAAGTCCAGAACTAAGTGTCAGACAGTACCAGTGGATACCTGACAGCCTTGTGATTAATGACACTCAGCCATCTTCCCCCCTTCCAAAGGATCTTCTCCCGGACAGTCTCGCACGTGTAAATCATGTCTCCTCCCATCTAGGACTCAGATAACATTCATTTCACTGCTGGGTTCTGTTAAGACTGTCAAGAAATAACAACCTTTCTCTTGCAGGACTGTTTTAAACTAAATTCTTAAAACTGCCTTAAATGTTTGATTTAGGTGGTAATGAATGTTTAAAATGATTCCACACATATTAAGAAGCACAAAGTGTAATTTGAACGGGTTTTCTGCGATGTCGTATTACAATTAAATAGATTTTTACCATAGAGCAACAGCTCTTCCTAGTGGCCGTTTTTAAGGTTTGTTACTGTAGTCACAAACCAAACTTTAAAAGGTTTACAGGAACTTTTCTCCATAAATACCCATGACTAAACTGATAATGTATGATTGTAAATATCAGCTTTCTTTCCAGGTACCAGATTCTCAAAGTATATTTTGTTTTATCCATGAAATGGTATAAATGTGTTTAGATCTCATTAAGTATTAACTGCCTAGAACAATCTAAGGTTGTGTTTCACCTTTAAACAGGATATTCATCTGTTTTTATGAAATGTGTTTTATAATGCATTTTCTGGTTGATTGGTATATGGGAAAAATAAGTCGAAAACTTACATAGACAAGTGATTAAAACCTATAGGCGTTTGTATGTAAATGAAGCCCAACCGCACCAATATTCTCACTGTGATTGGACTAACCACGCCAAACCCTGCCTTAGCCAGTAAATATTATCAGAAATTTAGAGATTTTAGTTAAGAATAAGAGAGAAAAAGAAGAAGACCAGATTTGAATCGAGAAAAAAAAAAAGAACTAAAACAGATCTGTAAGTGTTATGCGTGTGTTGTCGGAGGTGCGGACCCACTTGCAGGCAGTCAAGGCAGGAGACAGGTCGTGCAGGTGAAAATGAGTTTATTTAACTCAAACTGAGGAGCAGGAAACACACGGTACAGGTGCAGGAACCACACACACAAGGATCTGACAACGCATAACTGAAAACCAACAGCATTTAAAGACAGAGGGAGTAACAAGGAGCAGGTGACGTGAATGACAAATCAAACCAGGTGGGGTAACGAGCTAGGAACAGAAACCAGAGGACATGAAGGAAAACAGAACTGGACATGACAAAAACCCAGAAACCCAAACTATAATCAGAACCAAATAAACCAAGAAACACAAAAACCCAGCAACCATAACAGAACCCTAACAGGACCCCCCCCTCAAGGGGCGGATACCAGACGACCCCAACAAGGACTGACAAGAGGCCAAGCCGGGCGGGTGGAGGGGGCCAGGAGGAGGGTCCAGGCCAAAACAAAAACAGACCCCACGACAGGGTTCAGGGGGGCGACCCGGAGGCCGGACAGACTGGGGCAGAATCTCCGGTGGTCGACCTGGAGGTCGAGAAGACCTGGGCCGGGCCTCTGGAGGACGACCCGGAGAATGAGCAGACAGCAGGATCAGCTCAGGAGGCCGGCCGGGGGGCCGGATGGACTGAGGCAGGACCTCTGGAGGACGACCCGGAGGACGCACAGACAGTAGGTTCTCAGGCGGACGGGCAGGCTGGATCTCTGGCGGCGGACGGGCAGGCTGGATCTCTGGCGGCGGACGGGCAGGCTGGATCTCTGGCGGCGGACGGGCAGGCTGGATCTCTGGCGGCGGACGGGCAGGCTGGATCTCTGGCGGCGGACGGGCAGGCTGGATCTCCGGGTTGGGTACCAGTAACGGGTAAGGGGCGTCTCGACCCGAGACCCCCTCGGAAACAGGAATCAGAAGAGAGGCATCACCACTGAAGACCCCCTCAGGGACAGGAACCAGAAGAGAGGCATCACCACTGAAGACCCCCTCAGGGACAGGAATCAGAAGAGAGGCGTCACCACTGAAGACCCCCTCAGGAACAGGAATCAGAAGAGAGGCGTCACCACTGGAGACCCCCTCAGGAACAGGGACCAGAAGAGAGGCATCACCACTGAAGACCCCCTCAGGGACAGGAATCAGAAGAGAGGCGTCACCACTGGAGACCCCCTCAGGAACAGGAATCAGAAGAGAGGCGTCACCACTGGAGACCCCCTCAGGAACAGGGACCAGAAGAGAGGCATCACCACTGAAGACCCCCTCAGGGACAGGAATCAGAAGAGAGGCGTCACCACTGGAGACCCCCTCAGGAACAGGAATCAGAAGAGAGGCGTCACCACTGGAGACCCCCTCAGGAACAGGGACCAGAAGAGAGGCATCACCACTGAAGACCCCCTCAGGGACAGGAATCAGAAGAGAGGCGTCACCACTGAAGACCCCCTCAGGAACAGGAATCAGAAGAGAGGCGTCACCACTGGAGACCCCCTCAGGGACAGGGACCAGAAGAGGAGCGTCACAATCGTTGACCCCCTCAGGAACTGGGACCAGAAGAGACGGGCAGGACCTGGGCACCGGCGTGGGATGCTGCAGAGCTGGGCAGGACCTCGGAGCCGGCGTCGGACGCTGCAGCGCAGGGCAGGACCTCGGAGTCGGCGTCGGACGCTGCGGAGCAGGGCAGGACCTCGGAGCAGGCGTCGGACGCTGCGGAGCAGGGCAGGACCTCGGAGCAGGCGTCGGACGCTGCGGAGCAGGGCAGGACCTCGGAGCAGGCGTCGGACGCTGCGGAGCAGGGCAGGACCTCGGAATCGGCGTCAGACGCTGAAGAACTGGAGCAGGGCAGGACCTCGGAGTCGGCGTCAGACGCTGAAGAACTGGAGTAGACCTGGGAGCCGGCGTGGGGTGCTGAGGCACTGGGGCTGGAGGCGACCTCTGTGACGTGAGGTGTGGAGCCGGTGGACAGAGTTCAGCCCTCGCTCTTCGAACAGTGGACTCCAACCCTAGGTCAGCTGCTCCAGGAAAGGTGAGGTACTCAGTCCACAAATTTATCAACCTGGTAGCGGTTGCCTCCCGTACAAGGGGTGGATAAAGCCCCTCCAAACTCCTGATGTAGGAGTCCTCGGCCAGGAATAAACAGTCCTCCAAATGGTCATGCTCCGAGATGTCCCTGTATGGCCAGCTCATTCTGCCTACTGAGTCCGGTTCTGGTCAGATCCTTCTGTTACGCGTGTGTTGTCGGAGGTGCGGACCCACTTGCAGGCAGTCAAGGCAGGAGACAGGTCGTGCAGGTGAAAATGAGTTTATTTAACTCAAACTGAGGAGCAGGAAACACACGGTACAGGTGCAGGAACCACACACAAGGATCTGACAACGCATAACTGAAAACCAACAGCATTTAAAGACAGAGGGAGTAACAAGGAGCAGGTGACGTGAATGACAAATCAAACCAGGTGGGGTAACGAGCTAGGAACAGAAACCAGAGGACATGAAGGAAAACAGAACTGGACATGACAAAAACCCAGAAACCCAAACTATAATCAGAACCAAATAAACCAAGAAACACAAAAACCCAGCAACCATAACAGAACCCTAACAGTAAGAAGAAACCCATGGATTAGTTAGAACGTTCAATTTAAGTCGTTTTTTTGTCTTTGTTCTTTGATTATGTTTTTTGATATTTTTGCTCAAAGCGACCCAGAACTCTTAGTTGCTACACAACTAAGAGATAAACTTTTTGTTGCCCAGCGCAAGATATCTTCTAACTTGCTGAAATTATAATGACTTTTCCCGTTGGAAGAACTTTGGAAGCTAGTCCACAGTTCTAGTCATCAGAACCAATCCAGCCGGAAGCGTTCTGATACATAACGCTTAATTGTAGGCATTTTCAACAACAGGCTCTGATTGTGGTTCCAAGCCTCTGGAACCACACCAGCCATTCATCCCACCGTGTGCCAGTGGAGTGTTGGAATCAACCCGGTTCACCTTGGAAGCTGAACTAGTATTTCTAAGATATTGTATTTTGTGTTGTTTGCTGATGATGCAAATATTTTCTGTTCTAGGGACAATTTACAAAAATTACAGAAGGATATCACGCTAGAAATGAACAAATTAAAGAAATGGTTTGACAGAAACAGGTTGCCATTAAATCTGAGTAAGACTAAAATAATGCTCTTTGGTAATAATGCAAATAATACGCCGTTATCAATAACAACAGACAAGTGGAAATTAGGTGAGTGCATGAAATAAAATTTTTAGGGGTAATCATAGATGAATCATAGAAGATCTAACCTATCGTTAGAACTTATCGCTTGTCTGTGAGTGTAGCACAAATGTAGCTGCAATTTGGAATGCAAAGTGGGGTGGGAGTACATAAGTTTTCTTTTTCTCACTCTCTTTCAGGCAATATATTGTTTTCTATTTTTTATTTTTTTTTTGCATTGTTCTGTTTCTATTTTTGGTTTATTTGAATAACGACAAACTTGCATGTCTCGCCTGTTTCTCTTTTGTGTTTCTTATTGTGAATGCAACTGCCTGAAATAAATAAACAAACAAAATGAATTAAATGAAATTATATTATTATTGTCATTATCTTGTCATTCTCTTTTTCTCTCTCAGCTGGCATCGCTGGATTTAGCCATGGATATACATATTTTTAACAATATAATGCTGTATATATCATATTTGATATGCAGTTTCTGAGACCTTTTTCAACATTTTTGGAAAAAACTTGGGTCAAAACCCTGTTGAACAAAATCTGATACTTGTCTTCTGCCCCTGGTGGATACACTATGCACCACAATAAATTTGACATCACATGGTAAGAAAAAAAAAAGATTTTTCTAATAATTTTTTTAAACATTTTGTTAAAGGGCCAAATAAAGACTTCAGCTTTTAAAAATTAGACTTTTTTTCTGTCTGATGGAGCTTTAAAGGGTAAATTATGCGTACGCACGGCTATCATGGCTGCCTCGTGTCTTTTATGTTTGTTTGAAGTGATGTTTGTACACCCTCAGAAACTAATGTTACACAAGCTGCAATATGCAAGTAACCACTAGGGGTAGGGACTCATTTGATGGAGTGTAACGACAGATGATTAACAGCGGTAAAAATGACTGAACGTTTTGAAGACAAGACACGGCATGCTTGGTTTAGAGATCTTTCACACTGGGCTGGAGTGGAACCAATTTTCAGCCTGGGAGTTTTATATTTGAGACCAGATGACCTCTTTTTGATGTAGATTAAACTGGATAAATCAAACATCTGTTCACTACTTTCAATCCTGTAGTTTATATTGTGAAATTAAAGACATTAAAAGGCTAATTTACTGCACTTATGAACCAGAGTACAAAAACATTGACAAAATAAATTAGTTTCCATGCATTCATATCTCCTAAACACACGGAGCAATAAAGAGACTGTTATCACTGACATATCTCGAGTGACCAAAATAAAAATAAATTTATCTTAAAATGGAATCAACTTAGGTTTCAAACAAACCTCTCCATCTCTCTCATGTCCTCTTGTCTCTGTACACCATCTATTATGTCCACTTTTTTCTATCTTCTTCTATCTGTACTTCCCGTCTCCTCACATGTCTCTTCTGCCACAGGACTTCAAAGATATTTATAGTAAAATGATCTCCACCTTCCTTAGTTTCTCTTTATGTCTGAGTTAATTTAGATTTCACCCATTGGAATGTTTTAATCAAGTAACATTTATTCATTAAAACACATCTACTATAGTGAAACTGGGATTCTGCTGTTTTCCTTTATGTTAAATACAACATACCTTTATTCAGTTTAATCATTAGTCAAAACAAATTAGACTTATTGACGTTATTCTTTATCTTATCTATTAAACATTTTTCAGTCAATTTTTTCTTTAAAGCTCCGATGGCTGTTTTTTTCCCAGTGCTGAGTAGTTTAATGACACCTGGCCTCTACTGGTTATCTCAACCTGAACTGTTGAATTGAGCTGATCTCAGGGACATTTTCCTCCAAGCTGAATGTATGCATTTATTTATTGTAACATTTACTTATTTCAGAACTGTATTTACTGCACATTTGAACAAAACAGGAAGCCTTAGTTTTAAGATCGCAGGGAACTTCTGTTGTTTACACATAAACACAAAAACTTAAACCAGTGCTGGTGTTGTGATATAAAGTTACAGTCTGACAGAAACTAATTAGATGGTACTAGTAAGGTACACTCTGAGAAATAAGGGTTCCAAAAGGGTTCTCCGTGAAGGGCAAAGGTTCTACCCAGCATCTGAAAATCCATTTTTCATTGAAAGGGTCTATCAAGGGTTCTCTTTAAGAATAATGCAGAGAGCCCTTTGGGATAAAAGGTTTTTCAAGGCCTAGTGAAAGTATGGGTGTTAGGAGATCATCACGCTCAAATATTCATGTTTTAAAAAGTATTTTAATGCATGTGTCTGGAATGCTCTCATCAATTCATTTTACAAGACATGAAATTTCAGACTTTGTTGCACTCTTAGCCCAGATTTTATTTGAACATAAAGTTTTTAGTAGTGACTAATTATGATTTTATGTTTTGTATAAAAAGTGTGTCATTACTTAAACAAATAAGTCGTTTCTCGTTTCTAATATTTTTCTGCATCGTGCAGTGTAAAAAAAATGATTAGCAAAGAAAACTCAACATGTTTCTGTCAGATGGGGTGAGGTGACTTTCAAAACTCAACATATCTGGACCACAAAGGATCATGGAAAATGCAGTTTTCGCTTAAAGTGAACCTTCTTTGATTGCTGTACTATAAATTTGAGTTCTGTGCTTTAATTCCTGTGCTATGTTGACAATTAGACAATGTTAGAAAATTCTGAACTGTTTGAATTTTAAAGTTGGTACCATGAGTGAAACAAACAGTACAGGAAAAGAAATCACCACCAACTGCATACTTTATACATTGCATCATAGGTAAAAAGGTGGTGGTTATTGAAATAACTCTATTGTCACATTTTCCATCCTGCAAAAAAACAGTTCTGGACCTCTGAACTGTTGCTTTAATGTAGTTAGAAATTGTTATCACTGGAAGGTGTTGAGAAAACCTCATTTAAGACAGTTAGTTCAAACAACTAGAGAGTATAAAGAAAATTAGATAAGTGAATTAATGGGTTTGAGTAAAATCTAATGGTCGCCCAAGCTGATATAATTTGAGATGTTTCAGTATTTGCAAAAAACTAGAATGGTTTAAGGCAATGGGTTTTAATGCAAATTTCTAGTAAACTTAACTAATCCTGGATTAGAGTGTACTGACACTGAAAAATGGTTTTAGAAATCAGCCACATGACCAGCCATCTTGAACCACAGATGTTCCTTTTGTTTGCCTGGATTATGTATTAATAAGGGCAGGAATTTCCACCATAGATTTTTGAAATTGATCACCTTGTTAGAGAATTGCATGCTGTGCGATTAGTACTTAAACATTTAATAGTTGTACACTTGCATTCAAAATTGTAGAGAAATTCTAATTACATTCATGTAAAGGTCATTGTACATTTTAAGTCTGTTCTGACATCATTCAACAAGCAAAATATCTCAAACTTTTTGCTAGTAGTGTATGCCTCACCACTTTTTCCAATAGGATCTAAGCTCCAATCCAACCTTTAACATACAGGCATCCAGTTCATTAAATCAGGGTAAGACAGGTGTACAAGGAATATATTGAATGAAATGATCAATTTAACCAGTAGGGGTAAAAAAAAAAAGAACCATTAAATTAGGTTAAAAAAAAAAGTCAAATAATCAAATGTGGGATCTCTTTGCTACAAACAAAAACTATGTTTGTAGGTTTGTCTGTCTAATGTAAAATGAATTTTTATATGGGATTTGGCTGAGAGGCATTTTTGTATTAGGAATCTATTCTGATATGATTTTTGGCATGTGGGGCCTGGGAGCTGGCTTCCTGGTTGGTTGCCCTGTGGGAGCTGAGTGTTGGTTTCCATAATGACAAAACAGGTATGACATGTCATTGGTGATTAATATTCACTCGTGATCACCTGTGTAGGAATTTGGATTAAGAGATGAGTTAAGTGTAATGACATCTGATACCTCAGAAGATCAAGGTAAGTTAAATCTTATTTTACCAAGCATGACTAGCTAATGATTTTCATGGAGAAAGGTAGAATATCTTAATATTTACATTTGTTTCTTTTACATATTTTTTTGCAGATGAATTTTTAACTTTGGACAAAAGACGATGTGTGCCACTGGCTTAAAAAAGAGGATTTTTGTGACTTTGCAAGTGCCTTTTTGGGTGAAATGACATTAATTTGCAGTGTCCCTGTTGTCCTATTGAAACCACAACACAAAGAAGATATCTAAAACATATTGCACAATACCATCAAAGTGAACTCAATTTTGTTGTTGCATGTGTTGAAAATGGATGCCCAAGTAAATATACCAAAATATCATTATTTCTTAAACATATAAGCCAGAAACACCGCAGCACAATCCAAAAAGAAAAGGCTGCAGTAGACTGGCATGGACCTATCATATGTCATGTACCATTTTTGTTTGTGTTACAAACCTGGAATGTGTTTACTAAAAATACTAGGGGTGTCAAATTACCACATTAATTGCGATTTATTAATTATAGTCGTATTTAGCTTGTTATGTTTTTTAATCGTCTTAATCTATTTTTTAATCTCTAATTTTACTGTTACCGTATGCAAGTTTCTTTTTAATATTACGTGAAAATGGAGGAACATGTTAGAGTTGTCGGTCCGATGAATGAGAAATTTACTTTTCCAAAATGTCCTGACGGCACCATTGATAAAGGTACAGTGATATGCCTTCTTTGTAAGAAGGAGTTTGCTTACTACCAAAGCAGCACAAGTTTAGCCTACCACATCCACACAAAGCACCCTGTCGCGCAGGGCCGGACTGGGACCCAAAGTCAGGCCGGGAGTCATACACTCACTCAGGCCACCTCAACACATATACTGCATGCATATGCTCACACTTGTGCAGGTCTACATACACACACATGGACTTAATAATCACCTAAGCTCATTATTCTAGACCAGAGATCTCCAACTCCAGTCCTCGTGAGTTACTGTCCTGCAGGTTTTGGATTCTACCCTGATGTAACACACCTGACTTAAATCACTGGGTCATTAACAGGCTTGTGCAGAGGTGTGTTGTAGCAGGAGACATCTAAAACCTGCAGGACAGTAGCTCATGAGGACCGGAGTTGGAGACCCCTGTTCTAGACCAACATTCACATAAAACTACAAATCATTAGTCCAGTGTTTCTCTCTTCTCGTCAAAAGGTTCGATGCAAAAGTCAAACCAGTACTCTTATATTAAAGATGATCTTCTGTTGAGATAAATAACATGATTGTTTCATTTTGTCTGCAAATCATTTAGATGCAAGTTTACTGTAGTACATTTAATACACCAACAACAATGTTCACTACTAAAAACATGAAGTGGTCAACAGCAAGTTCACCTGATGTGATTCAAATAACATCAGAAAATTAAAAAGTCTTCTCAACTTAGATAAATAAGACAATGTCCAACTTTAGGAGGGGCATTTAACCTGGAGTAATGAAATGTTCTTCACTCTCACAGCTGTGCAACTACTTGTGTGTTGGACAGAGACAGATGTGGACAGACTGTTATAACTAAGCAGCCAAAGTTTTAAAATATCCACCTGTCAATTTAATACAACACAAATAATTTACTAATTATTTTATTTTCTCCAGAGGGGTATTGCACGAAACCAGAATAAAGAAAACCTGGATAATTAAGCAAGCCCAGCTTGACCTAGCTTGCGCGGCCTATCCTGGCTTAATTGGTTGCACGTTTGCTGAGCCAGGATGAGAAGGTGCGGCTAGGTTAAGCCAGGTGAAGATAGTTGGGATAAGTGCGTGTGCACGGCATACTGAAGCAGACCTCGCGATCGCTCACAGAATCACCGATGGGGAAATGGATAAAAGTCGCGCTTCCTACGTCACGGCCGCTGAACAACAGCTCCTGACGGAGTTCTCTGACGAAGTGAAGGATATTATAAGGAAAAAAGGCAATACCAATGCCATAAGTAAAGAACGCGAGAGAGCCTGGCAGACAATAGCCGACCGGCTCAATGCGTAAGTGGTCAAAAACTGTACAATTAATAAACAGTGCTCCACTGGAACTGTCATAATTAGGCTACAATTAAAGGAGTTACTTTTCAAATCCACTAACTGTTGTATACTTTAAGAGTGACAAGCAGGTGCATGTTACTCAGGAAATGTAGAGTATGATTAGGTGCAAACAATTATCCACAATGTGTCATTTAATCTATTTTCCTCATGTAACGTTTTTATCTATTTTATCTTTCTGTCCTTCATAAAGGACAAACCTGTCTGGCCATAAAAGGACCTGGCAGCAAGTAAAAATTAAATATAAGAACATTTTGCAGGCTGGTAAGTGACTCCAAAGTAGATAACCGTGAACAAATGAGGTGAATAGATGAGGTGTCTGCTGACATGTTCAATGTCTGTATGATTGTAGCAGTTAAAAAAAGGCCTATAGAACTGGCACAGGGGGTGGCCCACCAAGCCAGGATGTGACTCCAGCAGAGGAACTGGCACTCCATTTAAATAAAGGGAGGCCAGTGATGGAGGGGATCCAGGGAGGGACAATAACTGACTCTGTCCCAGCCACAGAAACTGTCAGCTTCATACAAGGTACACAAAGTACTGCAATTCTACTGCACATGGAACACAATCAAATATAATATAGTGTCTGACTTTGGATAACCTTGCAGTGTCTGGGAACACAATTACGCTTTTGGAGCCACCAGAAGATGATCTGGTTAGTACAGTGTCTCCAAATCACAGGCTTGGTATGTTCTGTGAAATCTTAATCCGAGTCCTCTCGCTGCATGTATACGGCAGGGGGAAGGCACATCTGCAGCTGCAGAATGCACGTCTGCAGATGAGGAGACTGTGTCAGTGGAGTCCAGAAGGCTTGAGGCATGTCAATTTTATGGGATTGGCCTGCTTATTTATTCCATGAAGGATATGAAGTCAGTGATGTGGTGCTAATAGAAAATGTGTAGCAGGACCCGGATGCTCCACAGTCTCCTAAGCAGCCTGGTAACATTGTGAGTATTGGCTGAAGTACATCTACGTTAAGCACAAATCCTGCTGCGCTAACTGACATTTCCTTTACAGACCTCACAAACTGTCAGAACGCTTTATTCAGGGCACCTGGAGAGAGAGATAGAGCTGGCAGATGTTAAAAGCTGACTCAAAAAGAGTAAGCTCCAAGGAATGGAGCTGGATCTTGAGATTAAACGCCGGACACTCAGAAAACTAGACCTGGAAATCCAGTAACCGAAAATCTGTATCTCTCAATGACATAGTCATCTCCAAAGGCCAGGGGTTCTGACCTGTCCCTGAAGACTCGTTCACGTCTGAATGCTCTTCTGAGGATTCGGGCTTCCTCGTCCAGCACATCCTCCGAAAAAGGGCTAGCCATTATGAAGAGGGAACAGGTGAAGGGGAGTTGGACCTGAATATTCTACATTGCCCTCGTCACGGATTTCAACCTTTGTAACCTCATCCACTGTGTTTTGTAATCTCAATTAATGCAATAAAACACATATTTATAAAACCTCTGACAGCAATTTGATGAGCAGTCTTCATTAGCATAGCAATATAACACTTGGCCTGAGTAATAATACTGCAACTCGAATCCATATAAAAAGGCTGTTGCGATTACGAACAGATTTCGATTAAATGTACAGTGACTGTGTAATATTTTAATAGTGGATGATTAAAATGACGCACCATACTTAGGAAGACCATGGACATGCTGTAAAACACATTCATTCCCCACAGAATTGACGTTGGACATGCAGGTGACTCGCTAGGATTAATCTTCCGGCAGTTAGCCTGGTCTGGAGCAGGCTAGCTGCAGAGGATAAATCACCACAGTAACTTGGCCGGGTTTAGTTTGAACTGCTTTCATGCAACCGACTTAGGGCTAAATTCAGCCAGGATAACCAACATATCCCGGCTTAATCCCTTATCTTGGTTTCGTGCAATACCCCTCAGGTGTGCTCGGAGGGGGATCCCATTTGCCTAGAAGGAGGAACTGTATGGGCCTGAGTTGGTGGTTCAGGGCCAGCAGCACACCTGCGCTTAAGGATTTTATTCCCCCTTTTTTTTTTAGTGTTCCCTGAACTGTTTTTTGTAATAAACTTACCTTTCTTGACTTGGTTCTGACTGCACATTTTTGTCCACCTCCTACTGGTTGGTCAGAAGCACCTGTGCTACACAGATGCAGTCAAATCTTTGTCAATTATTTCACAAAGCTGGATGTATTCGATCCACTTCATCACAAACCTGCAACTGAAGAAATATTTAACTGTCTTCAGTTTTACAATAACTGTAAATTTGTCCTCAACTAATCTGTGGTTCAGTACAACCAAAAAAAGTTTGTAGAAATGGTTTTAGTAGAAATTGGCCTAGCAGCTTACTATTTAGACTAAAATCAATTTTGAAAATATTTTCAGCAAACCTGAAATGGCTACACGTCAAACAGGCACAGAAAAACGAACATAAAAATGCTAAAACACTGGCTCTCTAATTGAAGAAACTTAATTTACAATGCCAAGGACTGAAACTGAAAGCAAAGTTTCAGCGGTAGGGGAAGGAGCAAAAATAGCCCAGGCCGTGTCCACATAGACGAGTTTAAGTGTTGCCATAAAAAATGTTCAGTGTTTGACCGTGACCCTCTTTCTGGGTCAGGACTCCATTGTGTTTATTTTGTGGAAGCAAGTGATGTGGAGAAAAATAGTTTCATAGGCAGGGTTGCTTCTTTAATAATATTAGTAGTATTCGTATTTTGTAGATCTCAAGCACTTTTTAGGTGTAAGATTGAAAGTCAATTTCTGTTAATGTATTTTACATGCTGTGCATTTTATTTCAGATAAAAGTCCAAAAAATAAACCTAAGGTCCATTTTTTTTTCTTTTTTTTTTTTTTTTGTATTTCTGGTACTCACTATAGTGGGCTGGTTTACTCCAGAAACATACACACTGTTTACATGTATGTTGAGGAGCTGCTGTATTAGAACGAGTTGTCTTCCCCCAGAAATTAGTTACGTATGTTTCTGTTATGATTCCAGTCCATTCCTCTTTTTCTGTGGATCAGCATTTAAATAACCTTCATCAGATTTGATGGGTTAGTCACAAACTAGACCAAAAAGTGATTTTTTCTTCCACAAATGTGGGAATGAAATTGTGTTAAACTATATAAAACGGTGATATTTTTCTTGCCTGGCCGGGCAGCTGTCTGATCCTAGAATAGCTCCTGTTCTCTACAATATAAATTATTTTCTCCAGAAAACAGTTAATATTTAAGGAGGAGGGATCTCTGCTCTGATAAGGAACTTTGTGTTTATTAAAAGAAAAATAAGACAGCTGTTCAGCTTCATCATCAGAACTGTGTTTCAGGATGATCAGTCCAACACAAAATCATGAACATCTGATCAGTCAGGAAGAGTCCATCACAAATCCAGATCTGAGCAGTTTGGTGTCCAGACCGAGTCCAAAGACACCCGCCTTCCTTCAGGACTCTTCCTCCTGGAGTTCATAGTGACAGTCAGCTGTGATACACCAACTCATTGCTTTACTAACTTTTACATCTAATTTAGTGCCACATTTTACTGATTTTCATGAAAATCATCCAAAATGTGCATGAAGCAACTTTCACATGACACCAAAATAAATTACTGAAATGAGGATGATGAGTTATGTGATGGAGATTAAAGCTGGGAAATAAGTTTTAGCTGTGGGTTTAGATGCCAGAAGAGAAGAGATGTAATGTTAGAAGAAAAAGATGTGAGTGGAGTTCAGAGATGGTAAAGGAGGAGATCTGAAACAGCAGAGAAGACGTGTGGAGAGAACGTTAGTGCTGCTGTTTGCAGATGATGAAATATTTACTGAGTTCTTATTCTGAGGCTTCAGTTTGAAAACTTTTCCTGATACTGATCTCAGAATAACAGCAGTAAAACACAAAGATACTAAATCCTCTTTTTTCCTGAAAAACAACATAATGAAGATGTGATGTGAGGATTAAGAGCCTCCCTCACATGTGAACCATTAACCAGGACGACGCTCATCTTCCACAGAAAAACTCTGAATCTGTGTCAGTGTTGTTGTTGTGAAGCTGTTGTTCATGTGAAATCAGCTGTGAAGCCACACCTTCAGATCCACATCTTGTTTACAGCCAACTAGCTAACAAGGCGCCACTTTGCTATAAATCCTGAAAGTTGTAGTTTCCATGTTGTTGTTTGACCCTGGAAGAAGATAAATATGTGGATGATAACGTGTCTGATGACTCAAAGCGTTCAGTTTAGGTTAATTTGAAGCAGGAAGCTCTGCTGAGAACAAGCAACCATTTTTTGCCCCTGAATTCTCCCCCAAACATCCACTGGACAAATTTTTAACAAAAAACCTTTATTGACTCAAACAAACTAAACACAGTGAACATGATGGTGAAGGAATAAAGGCTGGGAAACCTCCAAAGTGAAAATATATTTCAGAACAAATGAAAGGAAAGAGAAATATTCCTTTCAGGTTCCAACATTTCCATCAGCTTCATCGTCTCTGAAGATGCTTCATCTCAGACTGAAAGATTTTCATTTCCACTGATTTTTAATTGAAATCAAAGTCAGATGGAAGCAGCTCCAGTTGGATTAAAAGTCTGTTTTTAAATATAGAAAATGAAGGAAAGACAATAAAACAGGAGCCACACTTTACACTTTAAATTCAGATGTAACTGAATGTAGTGATCACAGCTCCGTTTATGGATAATTTCTTTCATGATCATCTCAAACTCAACATTCTATCTGGTCATTTCACGCATTGACTACTGCAACTCCTTACTGCTGTCCTGCCTGCATGCTCAGTTAAGCCTCTACTACATCATCATCATCATCATCATCGTCATCATCTTCAGTGAAGCTACAGCTTCAGACTCTGGATCATCAGAGCGAAGCTTCTCCTCTCAGAAAAAACATTTCTTTCAGTCCCAATTTCCATCTGTGTAGAGAAAAATGAAGATCAGATAATTGAGTATTTGTCCTCCATCAGTATAAAGAGCAGCAACATAAACATGGAGACTGTCCCTGAACATAAACATGTGATCTGTCCATGAACATAAACTTGGAGACTGTCCCTGAACATATCTAGATAGAACTAATGACAAAAGGGTAGATGTGATGACTGGACTTCAGCAGAGGTTCTGGTCTGTATAAAGACCACATGGTTCATAAATTTAAAGTTTCTCTGAAATCAGAGACTGCAGTCAGACTGATCTCAGTGCCGCGTAAAGATGAAGCTGATCATCTGTTTAGTGTTGAAATGAGACAAACAGATTTGATGGAATTAGTTTGATGTTGATCAACATGAAAAGTCTGTCCAATCCTGAAGCCCAGCATCGTTCTCCTCTCACAGCTTCACAGAGGGAAGCAGCTGCTGAGAAGACTGCAGCTTTGAAGGAAACACCAGATCTTTGCTTTGATTCAAGCTGTGATTAGTACAATACAGCTGAGAGCTGCTCCAACCATCTACTGACCTCAGAGTCTCAAGTTTGTTCTGTGGATTCTTCACAAGATCATGCAGCTCCTTCACATCTGATTCCTGCAGGTCATTCCAACTCAGGTCCAGTTCAGTCAGGTGAGATGGGTTGGATCTCAGCGCTGAAGCCAGAGAATTACAGCTGGTCTCTGACAACTCTGCAATCTGAATAAAGAATAAAAGCTTTGAGCTGAAACCAACAGGATGCAGGTTAAAACAGTCAAACAGAAGCAGAGAAAAAAAAGTTCTTATTAACATTAACAACAACATGCTGCAGCTTCAATAAAGACGTAGTGACTTCAGCTCTTAAACTCTGCAGCTCCATCAGAGGCTCCATCCATACAAACTCATGTTGTGCTGCCAAATGATTAAATCAAAGAAAATAAACATGTCAGCATAAATTTCGAAGGAAATGGGAACAGTAGATAAAATTTGCTGTTTTTTTGAGCAATAAAGATATTTAAAACATGCTGTACTGATGTCTAATGTTTCATCTAATAATGGAAACAAACATATTGAAGAGTTGACAGAAGCAGAACTTGTTACTGTGACATGTTGTGTTTTATTATTTCAGTCAGAACAAACATTACAGAGTCTTATAAACATGTTGGAACCAGCTAGAGGTGGACTGATTGATCAGTTTGGATGATTAATGGATGCTGATGTGCAGTTTGACAAACTATCAGAATCAGGAATTAGATGCTGAATGCTGGGAGACCTCCACCATCTCCACCAGGAAGCTACATACAGGAAGATTTTACATTCAAACTGGAAAGATTTCTGCTGCATTTCTTTTTCTTTTTATTGCATTTTTTTTTTTTTTTTTTGGTTTTGGAACTTTAAGATCCCAACTTGATTGATCAACTTCTATTCCTGAAGACTAAAATATTTCTCAGACAAACAAACATTGTGGTTGTGATTCAGCTCCATATTTCTTATCTGCTGTTTCTCAACCTACATTCACACACAAGCTCTTCACACCAACTCTGTGCTGTGAATAAATAAAGCAGAAGAAACAAACACAGCAGGTAAACAGAACAGCATTTATCTCCAGTGATGGAGCATCCCTGCCTCTCTCCTTCATGGCTGTTCAGTAATCATCCTTTGTGTCTGTGTTTGGATCACCTGCACAGGGTCGTAGCAGTTCACCTTCTCAGCTTCTCTTTGGCTGCAGAGCTATGAAACACTGACTCTGCTCCACATTTTCACACATTTCTCACCTGATGGAAAGCTGCTCACACACTCACAACTTCCTTCCATCCACTGTTACCTAGCAACAAGTTAGGTCATAGCTTAACTTTATTTCATTTTATCAATCATGTTGTTTTTCGTAAGGCAAATTCTTTTTTGTATTTTACTTAAATCCAAATAACAGGAATAACTGTTTCAGTCTGAACTGACCTTGTGTAACAGAGATCATTTTAATAAAATGAAAATCAACTGAGAATGATTTCTGTTAAATTATTAGTGTGATGAGGTTTTTGGGTGTAATATGTCGTTATTAATGCATGTGAGTGAAGATAACTGCTGCTGGGATGAAAAGTGTTTTCTAATCAAGTCAAAGATGCTTCATTTCTATCAGTGATGGTGGAGAGTTGCTTCATATCAGCTGATTAATTATGGCTTGATCATTATTTCCTCCATAGATATTCACTAATGCTCAGCGTCTAGAAGCATCAGTCAGTGATTATATATTTGTTTCTGTCTGACAGAATCAAAGTCTTTTGTTTTTATTTAATAAATCATCATTTCATGAACTAAACCACTGAAGAAGAAAACAGACTTTACGTTGAAGACCAGAACAATTTTTACATGGTATTAACCTCAATAATCAGAGTGAATTCTCTCACTGACAGACATGACTCTGATTCTACCAGCTGAACTGGATGAAAAAAGACTCCAGAGTCTGGTAATGGTGACAGGACACACACACTGAAACACATGTTTCCAACACTGCAGATGTGAGCGACAGCAGATTGTCAGCTTGGTGTAAACGGCCTGTTAATGAAACCAAACACTGGACTAATTAGCACATCAGTCCAGATGTTGGTGATCAAAGCTGTTTGTGGATGGAGATGAACTGGGTCACAATGTTTCTTTACATAGAAACTCAAACTAAAAGTCAAGTTTGGATCTTCGAAAAAACTGAGTTTAAAATAAAACAAATGCAGCAAAACTTCATTTCAGCTAATTTCAGTTTGAGATATTTTTATAAACATGTTTTACTTTAAACGTAAACTGTTAAATTCTTGTTTTCATAATTTAGATTTTTTTCTTTCAGACTCAGATTTTCTGTTTTCAGATACAAAGTTTTATTTTCACTTTAAACTTTTGTCTCTGATCTGAGCTGTAGGACGTCAACTGACAGAGGTGTTGAATCCTGAGTGACAGAATAACAGAGGAGGATGAAGGGACTCCTCTATGGGATAAGCTTTGTGCCACTGGGGAGCGAATCTGAATTCTTTATATTTGAATTTGAATCATTCAATTTGAATCTGAATATGCCTGTTTGAATAATTGCTTTAAAAAACTGAATCCAAATGACCATATTTGATATTGAATCTTTGTTTTTTGAATGTGTATATTGGTAAAGTTGAAACTTTTGTATTTGAAAAAATTCATTCCCTAATTCATTTTCATAGTTCAGTTTCAATTCTCTCCATTCAAATTCAGATCTGAAATTCAAACTTTTGTGCCACACATCCTGGACCTGACGTGAGACAAAACAAGTCGATCACAGTTGAAGTAACGTCAGTTTTGTGCAGTTGTTTTCAACGGATACAAGCAGAGGGAGGGCGAGGGGAGGGTGGCGGCGGGGAGAGAGAGCGAGAGACGCTAAGATCCAGGCCAGCCACTCTCACTACAACGGTAGTTACTGTTCCTACAATGGCACTTGCTGTTTCTGTAGCGGTAGTTACCGTTTCCTCAACGGTCTCAGCGGTTTGCCACTGTGGGCTGGTTGCAGACTTTTCACATAAGCGGTAACTCCTAATACAAGAAAAATATGCGTAGGTTTGCACAGATTAATGTGCACCTCAAGTGACGTACATACACAATGTAAGCTATAACGGGCCAGCTTTTTTTTTGCATTGGTTTGGCTGTAGGGTGTCCATATGGACACCTATAAAAGAAGTTCCGGTCAAATAGCCTTATTGTTGTAAATTGTTGATTTAACGCCAGTTGATAACTGTGGCAACAGAAACTCGCCGGGCTGCAGACACGCCAGATCACGTCTGTGACGGCGCATCGCTGTGAAAGCAGCTTGCAGGCTTACTGGGCTCCGTCAGTCCAGGAGAGAAGAGAATGGAGCAACATTCTGTCGTCCTGCAACGTCCCAACCAGCAGTGGTCAGGGTCCACAAACGTTAAATCTCCGTCGTTCAAACACCACTGTGGACATGCCAGTATCTTTATGAAATGTCACGATCAACGGATACGTGATCTTACTTGCTTGCTGAGACAGAAAGACAGCCGACGACCTATTTAAAATTAAATGCAACATTTCATAAAGATAAATATTCACCCAGACCATTCATGTTTTAATCACACAAAACAACTAAATGATGTCCCAAATACAAAACGGACTTAATCTTCCAAGGTTGCGCCCTCCTCTGGCATATGAAGGTCGCAGAAAGAAGTACAATGAAGGGGCTTGATCTTCAGCCTACATGATGGTTATTGCATTGATTATTTATTATAAAAATGGAACAGATCTGGAAAGTTACTATATATATATATATATATATATATACATACACATATATAGTATATTTTATGTGTTAAAAAAAATAATGACACGTTTATCGTTATCAATAAGCGATATTACGAAAATGTTTCCAAACCAACGCAAAAAAAAAGCTGGCCCATTATAGCATACATGGTGTATGTACGTCACTTGAGGTGCACATTAATCTGTGCAAACTTACACATATTTTTCTTGTATTAGGAGTTACCACTAATGTGAAAAGTCTGCAACCAGCCCACAGTGGCAAACCGCTGAGACCGTTGAGGAAACGGTAACTACCGCTAACGGCAAGTGCCATTGTAGCGAGAGTGGCTGGCCTGGATCTTAGCGTCTCTCGCTCTCTCTCCCCGCTGCCACCCTCCCCTCGCCCTCCCTCTGCTTGTATCTGTTGAAAACAACTGCACAAAACTGACGTTACTTCATCTGTGATCGACTTGTTTTGTCTCACGTCAGGTCCCGGATGTGTGGCACAAAAGTTTGAATTTCAGATCTGAATTTGTATTTCAGATTTGAATTTGAATGGAGAGAACTGAAACTGAACTATGAAAATGAATTAGGGAATGAATTTTTTCAAATACAAAAGTTTCAACTTTACCAATATACACATTCAAAAACAAAGATTCAATATCAAATATGGTCATTTGGATTCAGTTTTTTAAAGCAATTATTCAAACAGGCATATTCAGATTCAAATTGAACGATTCAAATTCAAATATAAAGAATTCAGATTCGCTCCCCAGTGGCACAAAGTTTATCCCATACTCCTCCTATAATGCTGCCTTCAGGAAACCTGGGAACTACAATGATTTCTTTCATACTTCCTTTATTCAAATGACTGGGAGTGAAAACAACGAACAGCAGTGATTAAGTTGTGTGCACTCTGTACTTATTGTAACCTTAATGTAACTAGGAAAGTCCCATTGAGAATAAAAACCGCTTTTCCAAGGGAGTCATGGCCAAGAGGCAGTAAAAATTCAACACAACATTAAAACAAATAACATTAATATAAAACAGGTCATGAAAAAAAATTGCAAGTTATTGAGGCAGGTTTTGAAGGCAATAACTCAGTCAATTTCCAGCCTTTCTGAAACATGTTCAAAGCGAATTGAGCTGCATGAACAAAGGCTTTCCTTCTGAGCTCTGTACGGGTAAAAGGAACAGAGAACAACTGATCATTTGATTGTAAAGAGTACGAATCAACACTTGTCTGTGTAACTGAAGCACATACAGATGCTCGTCATAAAATTGGAATATCATGAAAAGTTGATTTATTGCAGTAATTCCATTCAAAAAGTGAAACCTGTATAATGTAGACATTCATTGACATATGACAGACTGACATATTTCAAATTTTTATTTCTTTTAATATTGATGATTATAACTGACAACTAATGAAAATCCTAAATTGAATATCTCAGAAAATTAGAATATTGTGGAAAGGTTCAATACTGAAGACTCCTGGTGCCACAATCTAATCAGATAATTAACTCAAAACAACTGCAAAGGCCTTTAAATTGTCTCTCAGTCTAGTTCTGTTGGCTACACAATCATGGGGAAGACTGCTGACCTGACAGTTGTCCAAAAGGCGACCACTGACACCTTTGCACAGGAGGGCAAGACACAAAAGGTCATTGCTAAAGAGGCTGACTGTTCACAGAGCTCTGTGTACAAGCACATTAATAGAGAAGCGAAGGGAAGGAAATGTGTGGTAGGAAAAAAGTATACAGGTACAAGCAACAGGGATAACCGCACCCTGGAGAGGATTGTGAAATGAAACCCATTCAACAATGTTAGAGAGATTCACAAAGAGTGGACTGCAGCTGGAGTCAGTGCTTCAGAAACCACCACGCACAGACGTATGCAAGACATGGGTTTCAGCTGTCGCATTCCTTGTGTCAAGCCACACTTAAACAAGAGACAGCTTTAGAAGCGTCTGGCCTGGGCTAAAGACAAAAAGGACTGGACTGCTGCTGAGTGGTCCAAAGTTATGTTCTCTGGTGAAAGGAAATTTTGCATGTCCTTTGGAAATCAAGGTCCCAGAGTCTGGAGGAAGAGAGGAGAGGCACAGAATCCACGTTGCTTGAGGTGGAGTGTAAAGTTTTCATAGTCAGTGATGGTTTGGGGTGCCATGTCATCTGCTGGTGTTGGTCCACTGTGTTTTCTTAGCTCCACGGTAAACGCAGTCGTCAACCAGGAAGTTTTAGAGCACTTCATGCTTCCTGTTGCTGACCAATTTTATGGAGATGCAGATTTCATTTGGCACCTGCACACAGTGCCAAAGCTACCAGTACCTTGTTTAAGGACCATGGTATTGTAAATAAATTTATTGGGATACTCATCAAGGAATTACTTAAATGTGCTACTTATTTTCATTTATATTCATACTCTGTTAATCATATTAAATATTTCTTATCTTTAAGCTCATATACTTACTAACAGTGTGCAAATATGCTTAAGCAACAATGAGATTCTTCATATAGGATATAAGAAGAACATGTGAGGGGCTGACTTACGCTCTGTTGCCAGTAAAACAACATGTGAGATGTTATACTTAAGAGAAATTTCTAGGTCAACTGGAGTCCAGAGGAAATCCCTTGTTTGTCTGTGTATATCAAGGATCGCCAACACTGGTCCTTGTGAGCTACTGTCCTGCAGGTTTTGGATTCTACCCTTATGCAACACACCTGACTCAAATCACTGGGTCATTAACAGACTTGTGCAGAGGTGTGTTGTAGCAGGAGACACCTAAAACCTGCAGGACAGTATCTCATGAGGACCGGAGTTGGAGACCCCTGGTGTATGGTCTCTTCGTCCCTGTTTTCCAGAACACAAGAAGCTACCAAATGGATGGATGTCACAAGGAGGGGGGTAGACATCTGCATGTGGTCAGCCTGTGACTGCATGTGGCCCTACTTCTGCAACTGTAGCATTAGTCAGCAAAACTGTGTATAGCAAGATCCATGTAGAGGATTCAAGGATCAGTTAGAGGGAGTTCTGACTGTAACGACAGCAAACTCCGTATTGTATTAGTCCAGTGGACAGATAATACAAATCCAAAATTCTGTAACTGCACATTTCTCATATGAATTGTAATTAATAAATTAGTTAACTGAGAGAAGTAGTTTGTCATATTTTGATTAATCAAAGAACACGCAGGAGAAGAACCTACAGAGGAAGGTATAAAGAATTTTTTGTGGAACAGTACCTGATTAATTAGAAAAGGGGAAAATTAGTACCTGCCTATTTTAATACTGTGGGAAGAAGTACCTGTTTTTTTATTACTTGTGCATTTTTAAGGTTTTCTACAACAGTATCCCTGTTCTAAATTGGCCAGCAAACTGGCCTGACCTTAACCCCATAGAAAATCTATGGGGTATTGTGAAGAGGAAGATGCGATTCGCCAGACCCAACAATGCAGAAGAGCTGAAGGCCACTATCAGAGCAACCTGGGCTCTCATAACACCTGAGCAGTGCCACAGACTGATGGACTCCAGTCTACGCCGCATTGCTGCAGTAATTCAGGCAAAAGGAGCCCCAACTAAGTATTGAGTGCTGTACATGTTCATACTTTTCATGTTCACACTTTTCTGTTGGCCAACATTTCTAGAAATCCTTTTTTTGTATCAGTCTTAAGTAATATTCTGATTTTCTGGGACTTTGAATTTGGGGTTTTCAGTAGTTGTCAGTTATAAATCATCGAAGTTGAAGTATGTCAATTTCCTGTGAGGAATGAATGTTTACATTATACAAGTTTCACCTTTTGAATGGAATTACTGAAATAAACCAACCTTTTCACGATATTCTAATTTTATGACGAGCAGCTGTATGTAGGGAGGCAGTAGTCCAAGCATAGCCTTGTAAATAAATTTGTACCAATGACCCTGCTTCCTAGTGGCCAGAGGGGGCCATCCCACTTGTGAGTGCAAGTCACAGTGATGTGTCATAGTGCTACAGTAAGTAATAAACCGCAGAGAAGCATGATAAATCGTGTCCAAGACAAGAAGATGAAGCATTCATATAAAAGAGGTCACCATTATCTAGCACAGATAAAGTTGCAGTGAAAATGTGTTTTTTTAACTTCAAAAAAAAAAAAAAAAAAAAAAAAACACACATTATGACGGAAGAAAAAACCCAGTTTGAGCTTTAGTTTCTTCACAAGTTTTTCTATGTGGGGTTTAAAAGTGAAGGAGTCATCAATCAAGACTCCAAGGTACTTGTATTCATGAACCACCTCTATGACATTTCCTCCAAGAATGGACACTACTGGAATAGTTTCGGGCACCTTCTTATTAGAAAGGAACATTAGTTTAGTCCTGCAGGGTTTCAATGGCCTGAGAGGGAGATGTTCCGTAACAGTAAATTGTATCATTCACACAAAAATGCATATTAGCATCAGAGATATTTTGACCCGAGTCATTGATGTACAAAATAAATAGGAGGGGCCCCAAAACTGAGCCCTGTGGCACCCCCTTTTTGACAACAACAATTTTTGAGCAAAGACTCTTACATTTAATGCACTGAGTCCTGTAATTCAGGTAGTTTGAGAACCATGCAACTACCGGCTCTGACAGTCCAAGGCCAAGTAGTCTGTTTTTTAAAATAGCATTGTCACCAGTGTTGAGAGCTTTTGATAGGTCTATAAAAAGTGAAGCACAGTACTGTTTCTTATCAAGTGCCAAAGGAGTGCAGGAATTCTTTCAACTGATGACGAACAAGAGATTCCAGAATTTTAGCTAAAACATAAATTTGATATTGGCCTGTAATCAGTGGTGTAGTCTAGCTTATTCAAGTGGGTATACTCTTCATATTTTTTTTCCTCTGCGTTCCCTCTCCACTAACTACTCGTTAGTAAAAATTCTTCTTGATTTTCTGCTGCTGCAGCTTCTCCTTCTTCTCATCCGCTACTCTTTTTTTTATTACTTTATTTTTAAATCTTTTTCAATTTTATACAACAAAAAGCAACAAGAAAGTCATTTGGGACAGTCTGGTATAGTGATACCATTGTTAAAATTTTGTGTTGTTCAGTCTTTTGCCGATGCGGTGAAGACTGTTCATTTTTTCTATTTGTCTTGATATCGCTCTTCCTGGGTCCGCAATCTATGCGTCAAAAACTCCACCTCAAAAGTTCCGTGCACAATTTGCACCCAATCTTTTCTTGTAAGTGGGTCAGGGGTACACCATTTTTTGGCAATTACCTTTTTTTGCTTACTGCCAATAATATTTTCAACAGGTAAATATCATCTCTTAATACAATATTTCCAGTAATGTGTCCTAAATACATAACTACACATGTTTGGGGAATAACATAACCTAATATCTTGACAATAACTGTATGGATATCGTTCCAAAATGGTACAATTTTAGGATATAACCAAAACACACGTGAATGATTTACATTGACATCTCCACATTGTCGCCAACATGCTTGTACCCTGGACCTGTAGTTGCCTGAAATTTCAGGTGTCATAAGAGATCGTATTACATTTTTCCAGCAGTGTTCTCTCCACACACGAGAGGAGGCTGTTGACTGTTGAGTTTTACAAATATTCACCCGTTCCTCATCTGAAAGTGTAATACCAAGTTCTGTCTCCCATTTTAATTTTACATCCAATGTATGAAGTTCTCTCTTTTCCATAAGATGTTTGTAAAGAGAGGATATAATCCTATATTTTTTATTATTATATGTACCAATTAGTAGTCTAATAATACCACCACTGCTAAGATTAACTTTGTGTTTTACTTCTTTATCATAGATATTCCTTTGTAAATTGTAAATATCGGAAGTGATCATGATTTGTTAGGTCAAATTCCTGTTTTAATTCATGAAAACGTTTAAATGTACCATCCTTTACCAATACACAAAGGGCTGTGATACCATTGTCAATCCACTGTTTAAACCTCAAGTCATGTGAGTTTGGAGTGAAGCTATTGGTACAGGCTGGCCATATAGGTAAGAGGAGTTCTTTTTCAAATTTGAGTTTCCGTATTACGTAAAGCCACACTTTTAACATCAATTGAGTCACTGTATTGACATGTTTTAATACATTTTGAATAGTCTCCAACTCACCAATAATACCTGAGAGTTCCCTTACTTGTACAAAACGTTTAATATTTTTCCATTTTGCCTCATAGTTTTTATCACACAAATTTATTATGGGGCCTATTTGAGCTGCATGATAATACTCTTTAAAATTAGGCAAAGCCATACCCCCATTATCTTTTCCAATTTGCAATTTTTCAAATTTTATTATAGGTTTTTTGCCATTCCATATAAATCTTGATATAAGTCGGTCCCATGATTTAAACTGCTTCTCTGGTATTACAATTGGAAGTACCTGAAAAAGGTAAAGGAGACGGGGCAAAATATTCATTTTTACAGTCTCAATTCTAGAACTGAAGTCTAGTGTGAGGGCCTCCCACCTTTGAACGTCACTCCTGATACCCTTGGTCTACCTTGCTAAAGTTTGCATCATACAGTTTTATCAATTTGTTTTGTTAATGTAATTCCAAGATAAGACATGTTTTTTGAGTTCCAATCCAGATTATATTTCCTACGTGTAGTCTCAGATGGGGTTCATCCGCTACTCTTTAATTCGCAGTTGTCTAGCAACAAGCCATCAGCTGATAGGAGCACAGGTCAGGATCAGGACAGACGGCCAAGCAAAACAAAGAACTTACAACTTATGCTGCTTCTCCTCTGCGTCGGTTCAACTTCACATTGAACAGAATTCGGCTTTGTGGCTAGTTATAACCGGGAAAGTGAAGGTTATGCCGCAAAACCATGTTGATATGAGTCTTTGCACTTTTTTAGTGGTTATACGGAAATTTGGGACATTTTCTAGTGGGTATACGGCGTATACCTGCTTATCATGTAGACTACACCACTGCCTGTAATTAGTCAAAGCTGCTGAATCACCACCCTTTAGTAAGGGTTGAACAAATGCTGATTTCCAAACTCCTGAAATTTCTTTAGTGTTGATTGAAAGATGGAAAGAATTCAAAGTGGATCTGCTTCAAAATCTGCTGCCATCTTCAAAAAACAAGGCTGGGCCATTCTGTGATGTAATGTTTTTATTGCTCTATGCACATCATGAGCAGTAAAAGGTGCAAAGTTAAAAGCATCCCCAGAAAATGCCAGGATTTGTAGAAGGGGTTCCTGCAGAGGCAAACAAGGAACCCACTGATAAAAAATGCTCATTAAAGCAATTTAAATTTACTACACTTTACCAGGAATGATACCTGAAGTGCTTCAAATTATACATCACATTCACACACACATTCACACACTGATGGTGGAAGCTGCCATGCAAGGCGCAAACCATGACCCATTGGGAGCAATTTGTGGTTCGGTGGCTTGCTTAGGGACACCTCTACATGGGCTCGACAGGCCGAGGATTGAACTGGAAACCCTCTCAGCTACAAGACGACCACTCTATCCACTGAGCCATGCTGCCCCCCATAAACTGGGACTGAATCTTTGAGAACGAATGTAGGAAGAGCCTGAAAAATTTTACTCACAGAAAAAATCTTAATCATTTTTGCAGAATTTCTGTGGGTCAAGGAGGATCTCAGTAGTGATAGACAAAAAGTATTCTGATTTGGCCTTTTTGATAAAAGAGGTGCATTTATTTCTAAGCTGTTTAAAAACAGACCAATCGAAAGATAAGTCTGTTTTTCTTGCCTTGTCCCATGCTCTGTTATGCTCATGTATGATGGCTGCTAGTCCTGGTGAAAACCAAGGATTTTCTCACCCCTTAATCCTGCATTTCTTTAAAGGCTAAATAATTAGGATTTTTTTCTGTAAAAATAATTAAAAATGATCTCATTTGTTGCGACGGATAAAAGGAAGCTTCCCTATAAGCAAATTGTCTCCTACATCAGCAATGCCTTTGTCAAGTTTTTCTCCTTCAAAATAAGAGTTAATTGCCGGAATAACTTTGGTGCACTGTGTTGCGCTTTCCTACTTACTGGTTCCTTATTCAATCATATGCAACTCCCCACGGTGTCCTAACGACAACAAGGCAGCGTTTGGTATTTTATGTCGGCAAAAGATCAGCAGCGTGCAGGTATGGAAGCTAGTAAAAGAAGCGGACCAGAAATAGTTTCAGAAAAACCTAAAAAGCCTCGGCATCTTGCAAAAACACCAAACGACCAAAAACGGAATAAAACGAGAATCAATATTGTGGAATCTTTTGCAAGGTGGAAAAGTATGAGCTGGTAAAGTTTCTCCTCTACAGGTAAGCACAGGAATTTTGCTTAAATTAACTGAAAAGTTTATCTTGATTTACAAAGATTTTAAGTCTAATTTATTTCTCTGCACTCATTAAATTAATTTGTATAGATATATTACTGGAGTAAATTGTTGGCCTATTAGTTTACAACAACAAATGTAATGAGGCGAATAGTGAATACTGTGTTTGTCCTTATAAACTTATGAAATTACTATCAAATTAATTTATTAAGTGAGACTAAGGGAAAACAGCCACTGCATGGCATTTGTTGCTTAATGTAGCTTTTGTTTACACTCTATTTTATAACGTAAATTAGTGCGTGAAATTAGTGCTAGCATTGCAAAGTCCTTCATAAAGTGTATATAAAAGAACTGTCCTCTGACAAACCGGCAACCTGTGTGAAACTCTCCGAGGGGAAGGGTGGAGGGAATGCTCTCTGTGTTTTATTCTTTCGTCTGCCGTTCTGATTTAAAACACTAGGTGTCAATGCCACTTATTTTTGCTTCAAAGGAGCATGTTTATTCACAATTTGCATAAAACTGTCCTAAAAAAATGCCCAAGCTACATCCGGTAGTAGGCCTATATTTTTCAATTTAACTGTCGACAAATCATGATGATTTTCTTCAAGATTCCTCTGGCAGATTATACGGTGGTTTACATTTTGGCATTTCCGTATTTCTACAAGCTGCAACAACACAGTGATCACTTAAGTAATTGCAGAAGACTCCAATCAAAGAGAACTTGTGAGCCATGTTTTTTAAAATCAAATCAAAGTGGAGTTTTCCAGACTTTTAAAATTAGGCCTAGTGGGTAAGTTGACTAATTGGGTTAGATTAATAGAGTCACAAAACATTTAAATTCATCAAAAGTTGTATTTAGCTGAGGTGATGCTGCGGGCGGGTAAGTGACACTGATGTTGTAGGGGATGTAGTTCTGGTGACGGCAGATTCAAACCAGGCGCGCTCAAACGTTTATTCATTTATTTAATTGTGTTTTTGCAAATCTAATCAAAATACTCTTGAAAGTAACAAAATTGTGTCTTTTAAGATACACTCTGGAGCAGGATTTGGCCAGCCTGACAGACTTTATCGATCGGTGCTATGGGGAAGCCAAACCAAACATCTATCACGTCATCTAAGGCCAAGAGACAGCAAAACAAGGATTCGCCTAGAGCTATTTTGTCACCGGGGAATGACTCAATGGGTGTTCTTATCTTCATAGATTAAGGAACTAAATTTGGACGTGCGTTTGAGTCTGGTGGAGATTCTCCACAAAGAGTTCCAGGCACTATGTGTCGCTTGGATGCACCCCATGGTGACTTGCCTCTCAGTTTTAATTGCACCTAGACACCAAAACACAAGAAACCCAACACATAAACAACACCTGGGGGGCATGTCATGCGGTGCATGACAACTTACAAAGCATAGCAACTTACTGTGTGTGATCATCTTTGCTCGTCATCGTGATGTTTGC
This sequence comes from Melanotaenia boesemani, assembly GCF_017639745.1. Taxonomy (NCBI): domain Eukaryota; kingdom Metazoa; phylum Chordata; class Actinopteri; order Atheriniformes; family Melanotaeniidae; genus Melanotaenia; species Melanotaenia boesemani. The sequence goes on along the minus strand of NC_055699.1, from coordinate 22,875,782 downwards.
TGCCGCTATATTCTCCATCCTTCATAGACTGTATAAAAGAGCTGTCCTCTCACAAACCATCAACCTGCGTGAAATGCTTCGAGGGGGTGGGGGGGATGTTCTCCGTGTTTTTCTCTTTCGACTGCAATTCTGATTTAAAACACTAGGTGTCAATGCTACTTATTTCACCTTTAAAAATTATTAATAAATAGAGCTAAGTAAATAGATTTCATATCTTCCCCGAGGGCTTATGTATGAAATAAATTTACAAAAACGAAAACAAAGGATATTTTTTCAATAGTTATAGTTTTTTTTGTAAACACACAAGACAGTTTCAGTTAGTTATTCATTCATTCTCTGTACCACTTAGTCCATTACGGGTCACGGGTAAGCTGGAGCCTATCCCAGCATTAACAGGTAAGAGGCAGAGTACACCCTGGACCGGTCACCAGTCCATTGCAGGACCATCAAATAGGGACAAACAACCATTCACATTCACTCCTAGGGAGAATTTAGAGTCATCAATTAACCTATCATGCATGTCTTTGGACGGTGGGAGGAAGCCGGAGTACCCGGAGAGAACCCACGCATACACGGGGAGAACATGCAAACTCCACACAGAAAGACCTGCTGCTGGTGACCCAGGGCTGCCTCTAGCCCAGGGGTGTCCAGCTCTGGTCCTCAAAGGCAACAATCCTGCAGGTTTTCGATGTGTCTGTGCTCCAAAACCACCTGACTCAAATTAATGAGTCATTGTGCTAAACTTAATAGGCTGTTGGATCTATTTAATTTGAGTCAGGTGTGTTGAAACAGGAAACACTGAAAACCTGCAGGACAGCGGCCCTCAAGGACCGACTTTGGACACCCCTGCTCTAGCCTCTGTAGAGGCGTGGTCGCATTTGCACGATCACACCACTCCTCGTCATTAATCACTCCTCATTCCTCATACTCTGCACGCTGACAGTCAGTGAGCTGTCCAGTGGGTTTATACACTAAGAGATACTTTCGTTTTTGTGTTTTTTTTTTTCTGTGAGTATCTGGTACTCCAGTTGTTGTTCTGATACGTTTGTGATATGTTTTTTGATTTGGTTATTATTTAGGAACTCTTAATTACTGTCAGCTGTGTTTTTCTGTAAAAGCTGTAGGAAATTCTCGGGTGTGTTTCTGTACAAGTGCAGCCGTCTTGTGATAGCATGGATTGAAGGGTCGTTGCCTTCTGTCTGTGGTGTTTTTGTCTCCTTTTTCTTGTTTCCCTTTTGCTTCATTTTGCTGTCTTCCGTCTTTTTCTGTCCCCTCCGGTCAAGTCCAGCAAGATATATAAGATATATAAATTCCATAATTCAAAGTAAATAAATAAATTAATTAATTAATGAACTAATTAACATGAACATATTTGAGACCAGTGTGGAAGTAATTTTAATGCATATGGTAATCGATCATATTTACTCATAACAATCACAAGTGGAATCATTCTTGTATTCATATGATACATTTATTCCTTTATTATCCTCAATTACATTTTATAATGTGTATTTTTCTTTATATAGAACATTGAAGTTATTATTCTCCTGGTGTGTTCTTGTGTGAGGTCAGGCTGACCACTTTCCTTCCAGACTCGTGATATGGGGAAAGGTTGAGATTGACGGGGCAGCGGCTTGATACGAACAGTTGTTAAGAAAATAGCAGCCTGTTTGGACGAGACAATAAGGGAACGGCGCCTCACAGTCTCTCCTTCCTTTTATCAGTCCAGAGACTGGCCTTCAGCTTCTATCAGGTAGAATAAAAATGATTCCTAAAATGTAACAAATCAGAGTCCTCTTGTTTGCCCCCGGAGTTAACAAGACAGCTCTCGCAAATTTGCAACTTTGGTCTGTATTTTTCTTTTACTTCTCCTGTAATAAACCTCATATACTTTTACTCATTCCGGGCTCTTGGTAATTCTTTCTACAACACCAGACAATGATTTAAAATCAGAGGGAGGCTGGGAGCATTGCACCTCAGGGCCAGGACTTGGTTGTACATTTCCAGACAAAAGTAAAAGTAAGACATTCAACATTTTCTGTTTCACATTAGATTTTGATTTAGAACTTTGATAGGTTGAAGCCTGGCAGAGACCTCCATAAGAAGATCAAATGAGATAATTACAGAAAACAAAAAAACATTGAGGTTTAGGCAGGTCTCTGGGCAGAAGTGATAACAAATTTAGATCCTGATGCAATTAAACTGGTAGTTGTTCTGGGTTAAAAAAAAGATATATATATATATATAAAGTTCTTTGGTAATAATTGCTTTTTAAATGAATGTTAGAAACTCCCCTACAACATCTCCAGGAACAAATACTCGTTCCGAGATCTCAAAAATGTAATAAGCATATAAGAATAGTAAATAAACTTTTAACGCTTAACAACAGTAAAGACTGCAGGGTGAAAAGTGCTTAGCAAGTAGTGCAAGGTACAGGCTCTGGGTCGGTTAGCTCCAGAAAAACACAGCAGGCTCAGGCCAGTTAGCTCCAGGAGGATGCAATCCTCAAATTCCAAGAATATCCACAATCCACAAAATTTGTCAAACAGTCCACAAAAACACTGAGAGCCATATCTTTAAAAAAAAACAAACAAATAACAAAACACAGAGACTCTTAACAGACAAAAGACATGCTGCCATCTTGGATTATACTCCAAATCACAGCATCATAGAGACAAACAAGGATCTGACCATGAAGGAATGAAAGCTGCTTCTATAAATACTGGTAACCACTAACCTAACACAGGTGTGGACAAGCAGCCATTTCTCCTTGTCTCCTCTCTCCTCTGTCCTGCCTTTAATGATGGAGGAGAAAGGAGGCTCCAGCAGGAGCTATAAGTGAGGATACACCAGTGTATCAACACCAAAACAGGACTTTAACAAAGCAGTGAACTAAAGGAAATGAAGACTAATCAAACAGAAGCTCTCAAAAGAAAACACAAGAACAGGAAACACAGATCATGACAACCACATGTTGGTTTGATGCAATCTGTTGGTTTTCCTTAACTAGGCTGTTATTTATTATGAAATTGCTCAAATGAATTTGTCAGTAAAGTAACCTAAGTTGACTTGTTGTGAATTGGAGCTATACAAATAAAACTGAACTGAATTTAACTGAATACTTTTCTCCTTATGATTGATATCCTGTGTTATAAAAGCAGAATCAGAAAATCTTGGAGATCAGAGGACAAAATATTAATATTTTCAGTCAGTTCTGCTGCAATTAATAATTATAATGATAATAAAAATAATAATAATAATAATAATAATAATAATAACAACAATAATAATAATATTAATAATAATAATAATAATAATAAAAGGACATTTAAGAACAGATATGAAAGAGGAAACTGACTCTGTTGACCTGATCTCAGGCAGCTCATTCCAGAGTTTAGAGGCTTTGACCACAAAAGCTCTGTTTCATATGGATGTGAAAGGTCTGATAAATAGGAGGGTGAATGACCATGGAGGCCTTTAAAAGTCAACAGTAAAATCCTAAAATCAATTCTAAAACATACTAAAACATAAGTTTGACTGTCAGCTGATTGTATTTTACAATAGAAAATAGCTCATATGAAAAAGTGGAATTTAAAGAAAGATCTGAATCTGAAAACAAAAAAGATTTTATATTCAAGTTGAAAAGATTTCTGCTGCATTTCTTTTCATTTTTAATATTTTTTTTGTTGTTGTTTTAGAAGTTCAAGATGAAAACTTGATTGATCAACTTCTATTCCTGAAGACTGAAATATTTTTCAGACAAACAAACATTGTGGTTGTGACTCAGCTCCATATTTCTTATCTGCTGTTTCTCAACCTACATTCACACACAAGTTCTTCACACCAACTCTGTGCTGTGAATAAATAAAGCAGAAGAAACAAACACAGCAGGTAAACAGAACAGCATTTATCTCCAGTGATGGAGCATCCCTGCCTCTCTCCTTCATGGCTGTTCAGTAATCATCCTTTGTGTCTGTGTTTGGATCACCTGCACAGGGTCGTAGCAGTTCACCTTCTCAGCTTCTCTTTGGCTGCAGAGCTATAAAACACTGACTCTGCTCCACATTTTCACACATTTCTCACCTGATGGAAAGCTGCTCACACACTCTCACAACTTCCTTCCATCCACTGTTACCTAGCAACAAGTGAGGTCATAACTTAACTTTATTTCATTTTATCAATCATGTTATTTTTCTTCAGATAAATTCTTCTTTGTATTTTAGTTAAATCCACTTAACAGGAATATCTGTTTCAGTCTGAACTGACCTTGTGTAACAGAGATCATTTAAATGAAATGAAAATCAACTGAGAATGATTTCTGTTAAATTATTAGTGTGATGAGGTTTTTGGGTGTAATATGTCGTTATTAATGCATGTGAGTGAAGATAACTGCTGCTGGGATGAAAAGTGTTTTCTAATCAAGTCAAAGATGCTTCATTTCTATCAGTGATGGTGGAGAGTTGCTTCATATCAGCTGATTATTACTTGATCATTATTTCATCCATAGATATTCACTAATGCTCAACGTCTAGAAGCATCAGTCAGTGATTATATATTTGTTTCTGTCTGACAGAATCAAAGTCTTTTGCTTTTATTTAATAAATCATCATTTCATGAACTAAACCACTGAAGAAGAAAACAGACTTTACGTTGAAGACCAGAACAATTTTTACATGGTATTAATCTCAATAAACATATAAAACATGGTGTCTGACCTCAGAGTCTCCAGTCTGCAGTGTGGACTCTCCAGAAATCCACAAAGATCTTTAATAGGAGGCGTCATGTTGTTGTTGTTCAGGTCCAGTTCTATCAGATGGGATGAGTTTGACTTCAGAGCTGAGGTCAGTGAAGCACAGTTGATCTCTGACAAATTGCAGTTCTGCAATCTGAATAAAGAATAAAAGCTGTGAGCTGAAGCCGACAGGATGCAGGTTAAAACAGTCAAACAGAAGCAGAGAAGAAGAGTTCTCATTAATATTAATGACAACATGCTGCTGCTGCAATAAAGACGTAGTGACTTCAGCTCTTAAACTCTGCACCTCCACCAGAGGCTCCATCCATACAAACTCATGTTGCACAGCCAAATTATTCAAGTTTCAAAGAAAATAAACATGTCAGGATAAATTCAGGATTAAACAGGAAACTTTTCTAAATATTTTTTTTTTTTCACTGTGTCATAACAGCAGTTTCTAGAAGTAAATTGCTCAGTTGTCATGTTTTCACAGCTTTAAAAACAGTAAAGTGACAGAAAGATTCCATCATTTTCATCTAACAACTTAAATTTAAAATGATCGTGGTCTATTGATAAACACATAATGTTGTTAACTTATAAACAAAACTAAAGGTCCACCCCTGTTTTAACACTACATGACTGTTCCACACATTTGTAGGTGAGTCAGTGATGCAGTCATACATACTGTACAGTTAGGCCCAGAAATATTTAGACAGTAAAACTATTTTCATGATTTGGGCTCTGCATGTCTCCACGTTGGATTTGAAATTAAACAACTGGAATGAAAGTGCAGATTTTTAGGTTTAATTTAAATGGTTGAAAACAATATCTAATGAAGCATTTAGGAATTTTTATGTGAAATCTCATTACAGAAGCTCAAAAGTAATTGGACAGTTAACATCATCGTAAATTAAATGTTTATTTCTAATATTTTATTAAAAAGTCTTTGCTAACACTGGCTTTCACCCTTTTTATGATCCATTGCTCTACCTTTACTGCAGCTGTCTTCAGTTGTTGTTTGTTTGTGGATCTTTCTGCCCACCGCTCTGTGAAAGTCCGGGTTAACTGTGTTGAGATCTGATGACTGACTCAGTCATGGCAGAATATTCCACTTATTTACCTGAAAGAACTCCTGGGTTGCTTTCACAGTATGTACTGGGTCATTGTTCATCTGTTCTGTGATGTGACATCCAATCAGCTTTGATATGAGCAGAAAGCCCATGAAACAGCTTTGAAGTTAACTGTCCAATTACTTTTGGTACCTTGAAAAAAAGGGAACTACATGTTGAGAGATATAATTCCTAAAGCTTTCCTCCAATTTGGATGTGAATACTCTTAAAGGTTAAACTGGATTCATACTTGTGCGGTGTCTGCGTTCGGTAGGGTCGGTGCAGCTGACGCTGGTGAAAAGTGCTATCACACTCGAGCAAATAGTTACTGCATAATGTTGCAGTTTGTCTTCTGCGGTAACCACACAAATTCTGCAAGAAGCTCCAGAAATCCAAAAAGACGTCATCACAAAGGACCAGTTGTTCAAAAGATTTAATCCAGATAAAAGCTATCTGGATTTGGGAATCTATCCTACTCTTATGCTGGTTGTTCAAAGCAATATTGGAAACAATTTCATTAACAACTATATTGTGAATATTTTGGAAACGTCTTAAATGAAAAAAGCTCTGTGTCCCTCTCTGTGGCGTTAGTTACGCATCAGAGCCCCATGGTGAGGAACCAGACCAACCTTAGGCTTTCTGTCAGAATGAGAGGGTGACTTTGCGTGTAGTAAGGGATGCCAATGTTAGATATTATTTTTGACAGGTTCTTCTCTGATTATGTAGCAATAAATGACAGGAAAACAGATTATTTTATTTATATTAGTAATTAATAAATAATATTATTTGATCAAATGTGAAGTTGTACCACATTTTCGTCCTGAAACTCACCTTCAAATCCAACCCTCTCTTGGGATCAGGATAATTTCTTGGATCAGGGTCATCCAAATCCTACTAAAAAACTGAAGGCTTTATCCAGATCAAAACTAGTAGTGGATTACATAATGCGATCTAATTTCAGAATCCTTCTTTGAATTTTGAACAACCCATTTTCAAGATTTGATCCAATCCGATAACTAAAATCCAATCAGATTTAGTTGGAACAACCAGCCCAAACCGACCAGTCACAAGGAAGTACTTCTGCGTAAAACTGGGTTTATACTCGCTGAATCTGCATCAGGTCGATACGGCGTCATTGCCTTATGCTCCATGTAGGTCGCTGAATGCTCAACGCACACCTCTTCCAGACCCCTGAATGCAGCACAGTTACTTCTGTACAGTGAGGAGCAGAGATCAAATCAACTTAGAGCAGAAGTCCAAAAGCTGGGAAGGAAAGCTGGACTAGAACTGCCAAGTTCTAAACAACCAGTTCATCCAGTGTGATCAGACCAACAGCACACATGTTAGAACCATGTAACAACAACATGTTTTCTCTCCTGTGTTTATGGCTTGAGAGTCAGTGAAAAATAATTTTTCCTGGATACTCGTTTTACAATATGTTTTTAATCTGTAGAATAAAGAAAGACAAACAAGAGTTTCTTAAATCAATTGTGATCCAATAGTTAAACATACTTAAATATTGGTATAGATAAGCTCCAACAGCTCCAATGAACTGACCTCAGAGTCTCCAGTCGACAGTTTGGACTCTCCAGTCCATCACACAGCTTCTTAACTCCTGAATCTTCCAGCTTGATGTAACTGAGGTCTACCTCTGTCAGATGGGAGGGGTTGGACTTCAGAGCTGAGGCAATCATTTCGCAGTCGGCCTCAGAGAGTTGGAAATTAGTAGATGCCAAAACAGAGTGAACGGAGTCAGTTCTAATGAAGGAGGATAAAAGAGGAAACATCATTTTGCGAACATCTGTTCTTTATTTCTGTGATTCATCTTATCTCATCTGTTTGACATGACACACTAAATCTCTCCAGTTTCTATCAGACATGCAGACTTTAAACCTCTCCTTTGTACTACACACTGTTGTGTAAAGACATTTTCTTTTATATAGATGTGTACATTTTTATAATTTTATACTTTACACCCTGTAAATACTGTTTATGTTCTTTCTGTTTTTGTGTTTGTCTTTCCAGCTTTTTTGTTTTAGCATTTTCACTCTAAGACAAATTCCTTCAATGTGAAAACTTAGTTAACAATAAAGTCCCATTCTGATCCTGATCCAGGTTGTTTGGAACCAGAACAGGATCTTCTGATTTATTATGAACCAACCAGATCCCTCAGGTCATCAGGGTCAAGTCTACTTTCTGTTCCCAGAGTCAGAGCTAAACATGGAGAGGCAGCGTTCAGTTTTTATGCTCCTCATGTGGAGAAGAGGATTTGCTTCCATGATGTGTCCACCCAGACTTCAGCAGCCTGGTCCCTGTAATGCTGCTAACTTTCATCCTTTCATTGTTCAGAGAAGTGTTCAAAAACAAAAGAAGGAAACAAAACATAATAAATTTCTATTAAATTCTTCTTCTTTACAGTTAAAGACATTCTCTATATGTTTCCACATTTCTTTTATAAGTTTCTTCTTCTTTTCCAGGTTTAATCTTGTTGTGTTTCTCTGATCGTTTCAGATTATCTGACTAATGACTGATGAAGTGAGAAAAACTCCTGATCTACTCTGACTGATAAAGTTCATGAACACATTAACTCACCGAAACTTCCTGCAGTTCCTCACAGCTGGGATCAGTCTCCGTCGTCCTCCATCTGTAGTGTTGTACTTCATCAGGTCCAACTCATCCAGAACCTCCTGTGACATCTGTAGCACGTAGGCCAGAGCTGAACACTGGATCTCTGAGAGTTTCTTCTCTGATCTGTTCTCTGACCTCAGGAACTCTTGGATTTCCTGATAAAATGAGAGGTCGTTCATCTCTATCAGACAGTGGAAGATGTTGATGCTTCTGTCAGGACTGATGTTACCAGTGTTCATGTTCTTCAGGTTATCTATGGCTCTCTGGATGGTTTCTGGACTGTTCTCTGTCTGACCCAACAGGCCTGCTAAGAGTCTCTGGTTGGACTGCAGAGAGAGGCCATGAAGGAAGCGAGTGAACAGGTCCAGGTGGCCATTTTTACTTTTAAAGGATTCTTCCATGAGGCTCTTTAAGAAGCTGTGCAGAGATGAGCAGCTGCAGTATTGACCCAGGAATTTCTCCACTACCTCTGTGTTCTTGTTGATGTAACTGTGCATCATGTAGACTGCAGCCAGAAACTCCTGAACACTCAGATGAACGAAGCAGTAAACTGGTTTCTGGAAGATCACACACTCTTTTCTGAAGATCTCAGTACAAACTCCTGAGAACACAGAGGCCTCTGTGACATCCAGACCACACTGCTCCAGGTCTTCTTGGTAGAAAATGATGCTTCCTTTCTCCAGATGTTCAAACGCCAGCCTCCCCAGCTTCAGAAGAACTTCCCTGTCAGCCTCCATCAACTCCTGTGGACTTGTCTCATGTCCCTCATGGTACTTGTTCTTCTTCCTCTTTGTCTGGACCATCAGGAAGTGTGAGTACATGTCCGTCATGGTCTTGGGCAGCTCTCCTCTCTGCTCTGTGGTCAACATGTGCTCCAGAACTGTAGCAGTGATCCAGCAGAAGACTGGGATTCCACACATGATGTGGAGGCTCCTGGATGTCTTCATGTGGGAGATGATTCTGCTGGACATCTCTTCATCACTGAATCTCCTCCTGAAGTACTCCTCCTTCTGGACATCAGTGAAGCCTCGTACTTCTGTTACGCTGCCAACACATGTAGGAGGGATCTGATTGGCTGCTGCAGGTCTGGAAGTGATCCAGATGAGAACCGAGGGCAGCAGATTCCCCTTGATGAGGTTTGTCAGCAGCACGTTGACTGAAGACTTCTGTGTGACATCAGAAACAACCTCAGTGTTGCTGAAGTCCAGAGAAAGTCTGCTTTCATCCAGACCATCAAAGATGAAGAGAAGTTTCCAGACAGCCAGCTGCTCTGCTGGGATCTTCTGTAATGTTGGATGGAAAACATGGAGCAGCTGAAGAAGACTGTACTGATCATCTCTGATCAAGTTCAGCTCCCTGAATGAAAGCAGAACCACCACACTGACATCTTGGTTCTCCAAGCCCTCTGCCCAGTCCAGAGTGAACTTCTGCACTGAGAAGGTTTTTCCAACACCAGCGACGCCGTTGGTCAGAACCACTCTGATTGGTCCATGTTGGTCAGGTAAGACTTTAAAGATGTCATGGCACCTGATTGGAGTGTCATGGAGGGTGTTGATCTTGGAAGCGGTCTCCAGCTGCCTCACCTCATGTTGGGTATTAACCTCTTCACTCTGTCCCTCTGTGATGAAGAGCTCAGTGTAGATCCTGTTGAGGAGGGTTCTACTTCCTGTTCCATCAGTTCCTTCAGTCACATGTTCACATCTCCTCCTCAGACTGATTTTATGTTCATCTAAAACCTCCTGCAGTCCAACATCTGCTGGAAATAAGAACATAAAGACAAATAGAAAAGAAATCAGTTTCATGAGAATTTGGTCTTTTTGTCTCTTTGTTTTTTTTCCTTCAGCCTCACAGTAAAGTCGTCAGTAAACAGGGAAACAAGTAAAAACAGCTGAGAAACTGTCTCAGTTCTTCTATCTGAATCAAACCAGAGATTCAGTTAGAAGTTCCAGACGTCCTGAGAACTGAACACAGAGAGACTTTTAAAATCATGATGGAGCCTTTTTGTTGTTTGGTTGAGCTTCCAGCAAAGTTTCTATCATTTCAATCAGAATCAATATAATCACATGTTGCTGACCTGAGGTCAGGTTATGTTTTCTGTCCAAGTTTTAACCATTTTGAACCAACATTAATCTAACTGTGATGCTGTTTCTCTGTCTGTGATGAGCTGGATCAGCTGAGACTGAAACCTGCAGCAGGTCATCCATCAGAACCACAGTGTCTTTATTTCTTCCTCCTCAGCCACACATCCTGAATACAGCTGTCCCTGTTATCTGTAGAAACGTGTTGGTACCAGGTTTATATGAAATAAACACAGCTGCACAGCTCAGCTTCAGTTTGTATTAAAACATCCACTAAACCGTCCACTGCTTGAACTTTGGAGGCCAACACCATACCAGCTCCATCTATTGTGATTAAACTCTATAAACTCAGAAACTTTGTGATGTTACCAGCTGATGTAGTCACAGTCAACAGAACCTGAGCCACGTTAAAGCAACACTACTAAACTTTGACAAGTTTTTCTTACTTTGGTGCCTCCTAACAACGGCTAGTTCAGCATCCATCTTGCATCCTGTCTCTTCTCTGAGATCTCTCCAGCCAATAAAAGTCATTCTGATGTTGACTCTTGTCTTATCTTTTGTTCTGTCACTTTCTCTCTTCCTTTCCTCTCTTTCTCCTATAATGTCTTCTTGTATTTCTTCGCTGAATCATGCTGAAGAGTGTCCAAAACAGCCAATGTGTTTATATCCAGTTGCTTGTGTGTGACACTGTGTCATAAAGCAAAATGTATCTGTTACATGCTGGGAAAAAAACTTGTGAAGTGTGGTTTCTCAGCCTCAGGATGCTGAAGGGCAATAACAGCTTCAGAAATGTACATAATAAATGTCAATGTGCTGTCAAAACAAGACAGAAGCACAAAGTTTTAAGGCTGGAAAGTTAAGTAATGTTGCTTTAACTCAGACATCACACCATCTTAAAACTTAAACACACTTCCACCAGATGAAAGATGGTATTAAAGCTATGTATTGAAGAGTCCTTGTTTTGAGAGTGATGCTGGAGACCAGGGACTTTCTGATTTCTCGCATCTGGATAAAGTATAGATGGTGAAAAAGGGTTCAGAAAGATGTAAACACAACAGGTCAATATAAGGAGCTTTTCAGCTGCCTCCAGATTTCTAGAAGTCTGAGTAATCACAATAAATTCTGCCCTGTTGGATCATCTCAGCTTGTTTTCTTTTATTTTTATTTATCTCACTATGTTGGATCAGGACTAAAGGGTTGACTAAGCTCATGTAGTCAAACTGAATGTCTAACAGCTAGTAAACAGCCTGCGTGGTGGTCTTCTCACTGCGTGAGACTTATAGGACAGGGGGTCGGATCAGGGGGTCTTTGGAGGATGAAGGCCGATACTAGCTGCTCTGATTGGCCTTAAAAGCTGATTTTTTCATGAACACAGAGACACCTGGAGCCATCAGAAACCATCAATAATGGAAGATAAATGTATGAACTTCGATTTTTCTGCAAGAAAGAAGACACAGGACACTTCTTCCAGAAAAGGTCTTCCAGATTTTACTGAGATGATCTTTATAACGATCTAAAACATTTAACAACACGTCTGAGTTAAAACAAGATCTGAACAGAAATATCTGACCTGCTACAGTTCTGCTCTGACCAGCTGTCTGCAGTCCAGTTTTGGTTCTGGGTCCTTTCCCACACTGGGGACAGGAGGAGCCTCCTGATGAAGCAGACTGGTCCCAGTATGAGCTGATGCAGCGTCTGCAGAACCAGTGTCCACAGCTGGTAGAGACTGGATCCTTCAGGACGTCCTGACACACAGAACAGCAGGACAGCTGTTCTTCCTCAAAGACACCACTCCTCTTCCTCCTGTGAAAACATTTCTTCATTAAAATGTTTTTCTGACTGTTGAAAATATCAGGAAGTGTCGACCCTGTCCAGAAGCTGTGACGTATCAGAGGACAGTAAAAGAGTTTCTAGGTTTCTGTTTGGATCCAGCATTCAGTCTGTGATTAAACTGATGGTTCTTTGATTTTAGCTGCTTCAGAAACACAAACATCTTTTTTTCCTCTGACTGATTAAAGACCAGTTCATCTACCTGCAGGTTGATGTTAATGATTAAGCTTAAAATGCCACAGATCAGCTGGCTTATTTATAAAGATTAGGTATGTTACGTTGACCATTTATGGCATAATGTGGGTGAGTGGAGGAAGGTTGGAATCAATTTCCACCTGCACCTCCTAAACTGCTCATTCTCTGAGAAAATGATCAGAATAAAAGATGGTGGTGTGTGGACAGAGAGTCTCTTCTGTCCACATGGATTTGTTGCAGTTCATCCTGGACGTTCGTCATCACACTGATTGTGTCTCTTTGTGTGTGTTTGCAGGACGGCGTCCGTCAGCACCCGACTACTTCCAGGTACACCATGCTCCCGGGGAACACTTGTGCTCGGGCAGGCTGTGTCGTAGAAATTTTACTTATTATGCTCTATATATAATATTATAATCACAACTATAATAACTTCCTTTTACTATATTCATTTATAAATTGTATTTACACTGATTGTTACTATATTACACTTTTTTTACATTGTACAGTTTTACTCATCATGCTTTAATTCACTTTTAAGGTTTATTCTCTTCATATACATGCTCTGTTAAAAGTTCACTACGAGGGTAAGATGACCTTTATCTGGTCCTGCCCCAGACCCTTTAGTCAGACTGGTTCTGGTGGAGACACAACTATGTGAGGTTGTTTTGACGCCAGCTCTTGGAGTTGTGTGTCCACCCAAGGTCTTCAGAAGGATTCTTTCTACAGAAATAATGTTTTTCTTCTTGCCTCCCCAGAGTCTCTCTCGACTTCACGCGAGTCGATACGACCACTCTCATTACTTGCAAATAATTCTGTATTCAATACTTCTCCTGTAATAAAATTTTTTATACTTTTACTCATTCCAGACTCTTGGTAATTTTTCTACAACAATTGGTGTTGTCGGGCAGGATTTTGCGAGTGACCAGGGGGACCCAACGATTTGTGATTCCACTACTCTGACCCCAAAATAAAATGTTAAAATGAAATGAGCCTCCACCTCACCAACAAACACCTCAACTTCAGTCTCTGTGAAATTGTGTTTTCTTGTCTTCTTGGTGGACACGTGTTCTGCACATTGTCGCACTGAAGAATGCCATTCCTCTTCCACCTGGCCCCCTCTCCATGAGGACCCTGAAGCACAGCCCCCTCCCCAACATGAGGAGTTTCAGCAAGGCTGCATGAAGGTGTCATGCAGTTCTTTAAATGAGCTAAAGATTTCAGATAAAACGCCACACATCACTTCATGGATTTGTTGCAGTTCATCCTGGACTTCCTTCACCACACTGATTGTGTCTCTTTGTGTTTGCCGGACGGCGTCCGTCAGCACCCGACTACTTCCAGGTGCACCATGCTCCCGGGGAACTCTTGTGCTCGGGCAGCCGTCCCTGCAGCCTCTCGTTTATTTGTGATTCCACTACTCTGACCCCAAAATAAAATGTTTTTGCGAGCCTCCACCTCACCAACAAACACCTCAACTTCAGTCTCTGTGAAATTTTGTTTTCTTGTCTTCTTGGTGGACATGATGAAGCTTAAAACACCACAGATCAGCTGGTTTATTTATATACATGAGGTGTTCTGCATTGAACTTTTATGGCAGAATGTGGGTGAGTAGGGGGGAGGGGATAAGATCATTTTACCTATATATATATACATATATATATATATATATATATATACATATATGTATATATATATATATATATATATATATATATGTATACACATATATATATATATATATATATATATGTGTATATATATAAATATATATATATATATATATATATATACATATATGTATATATATATATATATATATATATATATATATATATATACATATATATATATATATATATATATATATGTGTATATATATAAATATATATATATATATATATATATATATATATATATATAAATAGATTGATTTCATGTGAAGATCTTTGGTTGTTTTTAAATGTGATGTATAAATAAACATGATCTTGACTGTGAACCTGGACTGAACCTTGTTAACAGGACTTTTCACTGGTTTACACAGAAATGTTGAGTTCAAGGATCAGCAGTTCTAGAGACTTCAGGGAGATCAGCAAACATCCTGAAACCTCTGTTTCACTTCTCTTACCGTGAGTCTGAAGGTCCAGGTCCATCACTGAAGTCTGGAGGTTTCTCTTTGGACCAGTCACTCTTCATAGACAGACAGTCCAGTTCTGGAGTCTCTGTTCTCCATCTGTAGTTCTGACCTCTGCAAACACAAACATGTTGTCATTCATATCACATCAATCAGTGAGAAATTCTCTGATGAAAACCACTGAAGAAGCTCTGAACACACAAACTGCTGCAGAGAATCAGAAGCTTTCATGTTTGGATCAGTCCTCTTAGACCAGATTCCAGCTTTTCTAGCTGACTGACATCAGTGGACACGTTTCCTCTGCAGGAATTTTCCACACAGAGCAGGAATTGTGGGAATTCAGCTGGTGGATTGACAGCACTCACAAAGTGCTCCGAGTGAGAAAGAATTTGACTTTGTGAACCACAAAAATGTACAGTATCAATCAATGTACAAGTTATTTGTTAATCAAACATGGTTCTGACACATTTCATGGCCCGGTGTCCTGGGTCAACATGACTCATTCATCCTGACGTACAGCAGTGTAGAGGATAGACTGCAGCAGGCGCTGTGTGTGATGGCTGGCTCCTTGCTGAGTAAATACACATTAAACTAACAATTAAAACCTGATTCATAAGAATTATTTTGGTAGAACTTGCAGGTGACATTGGCTTCCTCCTGCGGCGCTGGCTCCTCACTCCATCTGTGAACCCGCAAAGAAGGTGTGCTAATGTGGTCCGTGCTCGTACTGCTGTGGAGAAATCCATCGGCCTCCTCAAAAACTGGTGGAGGTGTTTGGATAATTCGGGGGGGGGCAGACTGCTGTACCATCCCAAAAAGGTGTGCAGAATAATCATGGTGTGTGGTGTCCTGCACAACGTCACACTGAAGAATGCCATTCCTCTTCCACCTGCCCCCCTCTCCATGAGGACCCTGAAGTACAGCCCCCTCCCCAACATGAGGAGTTTCAGCGGGGAGCAAGACTGCATGAAGTTTTCATGCAGTTCTTTAAATGAGCTAAAGATTTCAGATAAAACGCCACACATCACTTCATGGATTTGTTGCACTTCATCCTGGACTTCCTTCACCACACTGACTGTGTCTCTTTGTGTTTGCAGGACAGCGTCCGTCAGCACCCGACTACTTCCAGGTGCACCATGCTCCCGGGGAACTCTTGTGTTCGGGCAGCCGTCCCTGCAGCCTCTCGTTTATTTGTGATTCCACTACTCTGACCCCAAAATAAAATGTTTTTGCGAGCCTCCACCTCACCAACAAACACCTCAATTTCAGTCTCTGTGAAATTGTGTTTTCTTGTCTTCTTGGTGGACAAGATGAAGCTTAAAACACCACAGATCAGCTGGCTTATTTTATGCATGAGGTGTTCTGCATTGAACTTTTATGGCAGAATGTGGGTGTGGAGGTTTGGGGGGTATGAGCCAATTTCAGCTGTGCAAACTTTCAGGAAGAGTGTGATTTGTAAAGCAAATTTCCACCTGCACCTCCTAAACTGCTCATTCTCTGAGAAAATGATCAGAATAAAAGATGGTGGTGTGTGGACAGAGAGTCTCTTCTGTCCACATGAACTCAGCTTTTCTGTGTCCACAGGTCAACACAGGTTGATGGAGACTGTCCTCCTCTATAAATGTGTCCATGTGGTGGCAGATAAGGCTATCTCTTCAGTTAGACACCAGATTGTGTACCATCATCTCATTTGTTCCCATGGCAACAAGAGATGGCGATCATATAGAACCATGACTGCTTTGAACCTTATTAATGATTTATTTTCATTCATTGGTTTCAGTTTAAGTTAACATGTCAGACTTTGTATTGATGTTTTATATTTTTGCTAATGTTATTTGCTGCTGCCTGATAATAGTTTGATTTTATGTGAAGATCTTTGGTTGTTTTTAAATGTGCTGTATACATAAACGGGACCTTGACTGTTAACCTGGACTGAACCTTGTTAACAGGACTTTTCACAGTTTCCACAGAAATGTTGAGTTCAAGGATCAGCAGTTCTAGAGACTTCAGGGAGATCGGCAAACATCCTGAAACCTCTGTTTCACTTCTCTTACTGTGAGTCTGAAGGTCCAGGTCCAGCACTGAATTCTGGAGGTTTTAGCATGGACCGGTCACTCTGCATAGACACACAGTCCAGTTCTGGAGTCTCTGTTCTCCATCTGTAGTTCTGACCTCTGCAAACACCAACATGTTGTCATTCATATCACATCAATCAGTGAGAAATTCTCTGATGAAAACCACTGAAGAAGCTCTGAACACACAAACTGCTGCAGATAATCAGAAGCTTTCATGTTTGGATCAGTCCTCTTAGACCAGATTCCAGCTTTTCTAGCTGACTGACATCAGAGGACATGTTTCTTCTGCAGGAACTTTCCACACAGACAAGGAACTCTGGAGGGTTCTGCTTCTGGCCCTCTTACCTGTTTAGAACTGATCGGTGGTATTGATTGGACCTGATCAGGATGGAACCAGAACATCTTAATTACTTTTCAGACAGGAGATCAGGAATTCATGGTTCTGAATCCATGAATGTTCCTCATGGATTCATCTCAATCTGATCCAACAGTGAGACCTGCAGAACATTTACTACTAATAACATATACTGTACATTTATCTATAAAAGCCTGGAGCCTGATACCTTAGCTAGACTTCATTCAAATCTGGATTTAGTCAACCGATGCAGATATTCTGGTCTTGAAATCTCTGACATGGTCCTTTGCCGTCAGCTCCGCCCCTTTTACATGAACTAAAGCAGATTTTAGAACCTGGATAACTCAGGTTTGAACACTTTCATTTCCAGCTCCAGCGTTTGCTTCCAGCATTAAGTTGCCATGGCAACAGACTGAGCTAATAAGCTAACCCCCTTCATGAGCAGTTCACTTACTTTGGGTCTGATGGTTCTGGTCCAGTCCTGAAGTCTTGAGGTCTGGATGAATCCGCCATCACAGACAGACAGTTGGATCCTGCAGACTCATGGTAAACAAAAAACAAACAGAACGGCTCAAATGTGAGGTTTGGAAGATTGGATGTATTAAATTAATAAACAACACACAAATTTCTGCTATGATTTGAAAAAATAAACCCATCAGAAACATTATCACAAACTAAAGTGAAATAAACACTGAAAGTGGACTTTTTTTCAGAGCTCCCCCCGAGTGTCTCAGGTGAGTCTTTTGGGGGATTTCTTTAGCTCTTTGAACCATGACCATCAAACAGTCGTGTGACGGTATGACGCTTTCTGGAAAAGAAAACCCAGAGTTTCTCGCAACTCAGGGTTAACAAAGGCTACTTTGGGTTTCCACATAACCCGTTTTCTGGAACGAGCCTCTGGTCTTAGTTGGACTTTAAAAATGGAGCTGCTGCCAGAAGTTCCCTTTCAGCATAATCCAGTTTAAACTGCCCTAAAAAAAGCTATAATAGCTAGAATGTTGCTGTTTTTTAGTTTTTTTTTTGTTGTTTGTTTGTTTATTTTTAGCTGAAAGCTAAGACTTTCAGGGTTTATAGTGTTTTAGATAGTTTTACCATTGCTTTTCAGTAAATTGTTACCACATTTAGTCAGCAGTTTTAGCATAGAAAGTTGCTAGTTTTTACCATAGTTCTTCAGCAGGCTAAACATAAAGTCTTGTTTGTATTTGGCACATTCATATTTTTTATCTACGCTTACATCAGTGAATGTTAGATAAGTCTTAGCAAAGTTCCCTTTTTCTCTGCACATCTGGAGTAAATGGTGCAGTGGAAATACTCAGTGGAGCAGGAGAGTTGTGGTAGTGAACTTACCTCAACCCAGTTTCATGAAATAGAAAAAATTCTGAATTTGGATTAATGTTTTTTTAGATTTTCAATGCTCCATAACCTTTATGCTTTTTTATATTTAATGCAAGACAGTCTGGCTGCAGAGCTCCACGGTGGAGTTGTTCCGGTGCAGACCCCACTCTCAGGACTCCTCCACCATATAATAAAGACTTTGTTATAGATATCTATGACCTCCACCTTAGTGCTGGAATAAACAAACTTTACCACTTCCACCCTTCGCCACCAAACGCCACCTGGGAGGCGAGTATACGAAGAAGAACAGATTGAACATGTAAGACTCTGCGACAGTTTCTCTACAGCTTAGTCTGCAAAAGTCTGTTTGCCAGCAAAGTATCTGTTGTTGGAAATAGCTATATATTTAAAGCAAGTAAGGTTGCTGAATGTTACAGCGAGCTACAGCCGTGTACAGGTTTGATTGTTTGCTGGTGTTTATACAAATGCATGAGTTCACGAACGAGTGGCTCAGTTTGATAAACTGTTTTGCTTGAACTTGCAGCAGAGATAGAAAATTTTTTTCATAAGGTTTTTTTTATTTGTTCTCCATACACTATAGTTTGAGTTTGTCTTCAGAGTGGCTTTGCTCGTTTTCAGTTTAGTGTTTAAAACGTGAGGTAGTTGACCCACAGGCCGCTCAGTATCTATCAACATGTAGGCCTGCACTGAAATAAGTTGTTTTCCCAGTTAAGAGGCGTGAAGAGATCATGTTGGTATGTTGTATGTCATCTCAGCTGATATAAAGTTTAAATTATGTGCCTGACCAGCAGCTATTCTATCTTTAATAGATGCAACTGTCTATTTTTTAAATTGCTGCACTGCTTTATATTTTTGACAGGACGTTATGTTGTATTGCAGTACAATGAAAGAGTGTACCTAATTAAGTGGATTGTGAGTGTGTGAATAATATAGACACACTTTAATTTATTTTACAGGGAAAGAGCATCTATGTGGTCGATCTGTATGTTGTTCCAACATGGTGACACCCAACTGCATGTGACCCACTTTCAAGCTTACATGTAAGTGTACTATGCTATGCTGCTTTCAGCAAGACAGTTTCTGATGCAGTTTGGCCATTTCCTCAACTGTTCCTCTGCATCCGAATAATGCTCACATCAGAGATGCTGTTTTTATACCAGTGTGGAAACCTGGTCATCACATGTTGTCTGTACATGACAGAGACTGTGATGAACCTATAAATGTTCCTGAAAATTCTTAGTCACACTGTACTATAAACTACCCACATCTCGAGTTTAAATGTCACTAATTATAGGTTATGAAGCAGCCCAGGGAGAGATTTTCTTTCTGAATTCCAGATGTGCTAATGAAATCAGAGAACTGTTGAGGTCGCTAACAGAAAGACTCTCCATCATTCGGGTTCCAGTGTTGTTGAATGCTGTTCCAGAAAGTTTTTCTTTCCTGTTTTTTTTCACCCCCAGATTGTGTTTTGTAAAATAACCTTTGTATGGCA
Source organism: Melanotaenia boesemani (assembly GCF_017639745.1). Classification (NCBI taxonomy): domain Eukaryota; kingdom Metazoa; phylum Chordata; class Actinopteri; order Atheriniformes; family Melanotaeniidae; genus Melanotaenia; species Melanotaenia boesemani. The sequence continues at coordinate 22,855,801 of NC_055699.1, read as the reverse complement.
CAAGCTAATACTTCTTTGTACAACAAATATTTCTTGTCCCGTTACAGTTTAATGTAATAAACATGTTACAGCTATAAAATCTGGAACTGTGTACAGGAACTAGCACCACTAAAGAGGCTACAGAAATAGTGTGTGTGTGTGTGTGTGAGAGAGAGAGAGAGAGAGAGAGAGAGAGAGACTCCTGACGGCAGTGGTTCTGTGGTGTGGTCAATATTTACTGTTTTTTATAATTACTTGGTTCTAAATGCAGCTTAATCTTAAATTTTAGAAAACTTTTGCAGTCACTGAATCCTGGATCATGGAAAGAGACAGGTTTGCAAATACAGGTAAAACTATACAACAAGTATTATTTGAATTTAACAGAACTGTGAAAAACACATTAATCTCCTAACTCATTTCTGAAATGCCAGGATTTTCCAAAACAAACATGTGGGAATGACTGCAGCATCTTTATGCTCATGGTAAGACACATTACATGTCTGGTAAATACTGCTGACCGCAATATGAGTTTTTCTTTATATATACATATATATATATATATATATATATATAATAGGGTGTTGTAACATGCCTATGCAAGGTATGTTACATCCTTTTATTTGTCTGAATAGAAAAAAAAAAAACTTCATTAAGATAAAAAAGACTAAATGAAAATCTTCGAGCTGCTGACTGTAAATTTATTTATATTAAATAGTTTTTATTCATAGTATGCCCTGTACACTTTACTGGATGCACCCTATGATTTCTCCATTGTAAGTAGATCTACTTATTAACCTGAAAATCCCTAAATTGTATTTTGTGATATAGTTTTAATAATTACTCCCCCCAGACAGGCCAGCATTGAAGACATGGTGGTGCATCATGTTAATGGACAGATTGGACTCTGGCAGGTTAGAACATCAGCTTTGACATGATTAAACAGTACTGTCCCTTCTATACAATAATTTATCTTTAACATCACCCACCCCCATTTCCTTTTCTTAGCTATGGCAAAATGTTTGGCCGTTGGACAGCATACTCTAAAGCACCTTTGCGAGGTGACCTGGCATCAGTGTTCAAACTGGAGAAAAGGACGCTGGATGACATCACCAAGGTCTGTAATGTGTGTTTTTATGCCCCAAATTAACTAAACTTTATCTGATTTAATTGTTTTTGTGTTTCTCCTAAGAACCAGGAGCAGCTGCAGACTCTGCAGGCCGTCTCACTTCATGTGGAGAAAACTGTGGAATTGGAAAGCTTTTTTCTAGTTGTATGTTGCACCATTGTTGTTGTAGAAGACTAATTTTTTTCTCACTTTTCTATTGGACCACAAGGTGGTTCATGACTGCAGAACAGCAGCACAATGGCTTGGGGGAAACTTAAATTTCTTTTTTTCCAGCAAGGTGGAGTTGCCTGACATGTTGACAATGGGGGAGGAGAACATGGCAGAGGCAGCAGAGCACCTGAACTGATGAGTTACAGCTGCCGGCTCACCGGGCTGGAGCTGTCGCACCTTCGTCTACTTCCCTCCTTTTGTAATTATTTGTACAGTGTTTAGACACTTAGTCATTGGTGCTGCTTCTTTTTCTTTGTATGTATTTCTAGCTCTGAAGGCCAACTTTGTATTTCGTTCCTTTTGACTGGCTGTTTTTGAGTTGCTTAGGGGAATGTTTTGTTTTTGTTCTGTTAAACAGCATTGCTAACCCCAACCCCCTTAGTTCAGCTTTTCACCTTTTTTTTGTACCACATCCCCGGTCGTCATAATGAACCTATAGTGCTTCACTCTTAAAATCTTGCCACAGTTCTCTTTGTTGCGGCTCATTCACCCAGCAGAGTCGAGTTATAACAATGAGCATGAGAGAGAAATTATTTTAGAGCCTTTTAAGTTTATTTTTTGGAACATTGAGGACATGAATGTTTGTGGAGGAAGTGGCAGAACACCAGGGTTATCTACTGTACAGCAAATGCAGAGCTTAAACAATAAAGCACTTAAAAACACAACGTTTTATTTTTGTATTTTATATAATTATTGAATAATTCCCTGTTTATGCCATGATGGAAACTACAGGTGAGTTGATGTGTTTCACACATCTATAAATGGAAACAAAGTAAATCGTGGTTCAGTTTGGTGGAAAAATCATGAAAAGATTAAAAGTCGGGCAAAATTAATCTAATAGTGCTGCATGGTATAAAAGTGAGATTTTAAAAATTGTATATTAGATGCTATGTATAACTTTTTATGTAAAATGGAAAAACTATTGTAAAGGAAATTTAATTTTGTATTTTTTCCTTTATTATTTAATTCTTCAGAAAGTGTCCAGACTAAACTGTTAGCGAGGTGCTTGTACTGAAAGCAAATCAGGTTTATCTTCCGTAGCCAGAATGCTTCCCAGAGCTGATTAACAGATCCAAGTACCTCCTGAGGGATCCCATTGTTCTTTTGCGGCCAACCCATAGACATGAAAGACACACACACCCCTCTCCTCTTCAGACCTGCTGGTTTTCTGTATGACACTCTCCTCATGCAAGAGTTTTATTCAGCATGGATGGATTTTCTCATCTGGATCATTCAGAAGTTATTTTTTCCACCACACGATGATACATAAGGTGCTGCAGTATTTAACACCAGGCTAATTAAAATTTGTCTGGTTTTAATGGTTTTCACTTCTTACTGGTGCAACATATTTAAAATCTGAACTAAATTTAAACATTTGATATTGAATACAATTAAAACGAAAATGAGCAGAACCTACTATAGAAACTGAAATTAAACAACATAAAATACAAAACAATAACTGAGGTGTTGTCATGTCGTGTTGCTATTAGTAAAAATACATCCAGCTAAAGATCTTGAGGCTTACAATTCAAGTCCACATACTGGACCCATCATATGCAGTTATCAATATTTTCCATATTAAAATCTGCTGATTGTGCCAAAAACAATCAAAGGAGTATTGTTAATTGAAAAGTATGTTGTTCTAAGGACAGGAGACTAAGCTTGTTTGATCAGTATGTTATTTATAGCGTGATCCAGGCGAGGTTATAACACGCTGCCGGCTAATTTGTTGCTGCATTTTATTTAGAAAAATCTTTGGGATAGTTCCGGAATAAAATTTATTTGGAAAATTATTTGTATCTTCCTGCCCGACGGTGGAGGTGAACTGACTCCACAGTGGAGCTCTGCAGCCAGACTCATCCCATTTAATGTCATCATTTCAACACTTTTATAAAACATAATTGCCCATGAACTTTCATAACCTTTCAGCTTAAGTTGTACAGATCATAACGTTGCACATGTGGATCACGCCAGTCCAAGAAGTTCATGTGTTAATGTCAGCGCGAGGAAATATGGAGATGTTAAAGTTCAATCTGCCAGATAACACTGAGGAGAAAATGTGTATTTATTTAATTTATTTTATTTAATTTCCCTGAGAAAATCCCACAGTGATCTGCTGAGTTTCACAATGAAGCTGAGGTTTTCTGAGTCACAGCTAAAAGTCAGGAAGTCCCGCAGCCTCACTTTGCATGTTGAATAAAAGCTTTTTGTTTTGACAGAGAATCAAAGTTTACCGCGTCTTCGTCAACCCCACAGACAGAAAACACACTCAGACACTCTGACAGAAGAAAGAATGCTGTTCACGCTCACCTTTGTTCACAACTCAGGTTTCTTCTTGTTGCTGCTGTCGTCCCAAGATGGCGTTGAACTATTTGAATATGACCTCTCCTCCTGCCAAGTAAAAGAAGTCACGTGTTACAGTAACTAAAACCGGTTTCACAGGAAATTCTGCCAAACTCATTTTCTCCCAGCTTTCCAGTCTCCTCCTTTACTCCACATTTCTTCTCCTCTGTAAAGGTTATTTTTGTTCCACAATAAACTTTCTTCAGCAACTTCATTATAATCAGCTTCTAAAACACTTCTTAGGACTGAACTGATTTATTTTTACACTTTAAAAGAAGATGTTTTCTTACACAACAGTAAAGTCAGGGTCAGACTGGAGTTAATTTTCAGCCCAGGAGTTTTATATTTAAGACCACATCGCCTCTTTTTAGGAGGAGTAAACTGGATGAATGAAACATCTGTTCACTACTTTCAGTCCCTTTAGGTTTCATTGTGAAAATAAAAGACATTCAAATCCTAATTTGCTGGACTAAAGCACAAGATTACAAAATCATTGACTAAAGAAATTAGTTTCCATGTTTTCATACCTCCTTTATGAAAGTGACTTGCAGCAGGTAAGAAGCTAAACACACAGAGCAACAGAGACTGTTATCACTCACACATCCCAAGAGACCAAAATAAAAACCTAAATTTATCTTAAAATGGGAGCAACTTATGTTTCACACAAGCCACTCCCTCTCTCTCATGTCCTCTTGTCTCTGTCCTCCATCGACACTGTCCTCTTCTTTTTTCTATCTTCTTCTGTCTGTACCTTCTGTCTCCTCACATCTCTTCTGCCACAGGACATCAAAGATATTTTTTATAAAATTATCCACAGCTTCCTTAACTTCTCTTGATGTCTGAGTTAATTTACACCCACTGAAATTTTTTCATCAAGTAACGTTATTTATTCAGTAAAACACATCTACTATAGTGAAACTGGGATTCTGCTGTTTTCTTTGATGTTAAATGGAGCGTATCATTATTTAGTTTAATCATTAGTCAATATAAATGAGACTTATTGATGTTATTTTTCATCTTATCAATTAAACAGTTTTCAGTCATCTTTTCTTTAAGGCTCCGATGGCTGTTTTATTTCCAGTACTGAGTAGTTTAATGACAACTGGTCTAAGTAATAATCTACTCTGCTGGTTATCTTAAACTGACTGAAAACAGGCCTGTTGAGTTGAGGTGATTTCAGGGACATTTTCCAAGCTGAATGCATGCAGTTATTTATTGTAATATTTACTTATTTCATAACCATATTTATTACTGCACGTTTGAACAAAGAAAGTTTTAAGAACTCCTGTTTAAACATCAGCACAAAAACTTAAGCAGCAGACAGACGTAAATCACTTCCACAAAAACCAATGACTGAACTAGACTACACATATCTATGGGGCGCCAAGTGTAAAAATTCAGTGTAAAAGTTGTAGCTGACACATTTTCATTATTTATCTCACTTTTCTCACATTTAGCACATTTTTCCTACATTTTCCTACATTTAACATAACTTTTAACCACATGTATAATGGTCAAATAGAACATCCAAATCTAAATTTTAAATCTAAATCTAAATGCTATATGTCAAATCTAAATGTTATATGTTATATCTAAATGTTAAATCTAAATCTAAATGTTTAAATCTAAATCTAAATGTTATATGTTAAATCTAAATGTTCAAATCTAAATCTAAATGTTAAATCTTATATCTAAATTTTAAATCTTATATCTAAATGTTAAATGTTAACTCTAAATGTTAAATGTTAAATCTAAATGTTATATGTTATATCTAAATGTTAAATGTTATATCTAAATGTTAAATCTTATATCTAAATGTTAAATGTTAACTCTAAATGTTAAATGTTAAATCTAAATGTTATATGTTATATCTAAATGTTAAATGTTATATCTAAATGTTAAATGTTATATCTAAATGTTAAATCTAAATCTAAATGTTTAAATCTAAATCTAAATGTTATATGTTAAATCTAAATGTTCAAATCTAAATCTAAATGTTAAATCTTATATCTAAATTTTAAATCTTATATCTAAATGTTAAATGTTAACTCTAAATGTTAAATGTTAAATCTAAATGTTATATGTTATATCTAAATGTTAAATGTTATATCTAAATGTTAAATCTTATATCTAAATGTTAAATGTTAAATCTAAATGTTTAAATCTAAATCTAAATGTTAAATCTAAATCTAAATGTTAAATCTTATATCTAAATGTTAAATCTAAATCTAAATGTTAAATCTTAAATCTAAATCTAAATGTTGAACCTAAATGTTTCGAATATATGCTAATTAACCCCGCCCCTTTTAGCCTCAACCAATAGGCTAGTAGGGAAACACTCGCACGCGCGCGCACACACACAGCCGCTCGCACACACGTCTTTACTGTGAATGTCTCTCTGGATGGCGTCGAACATGGCTGGTTCTCTCCCAGCAGAGGAGATTGAGCGCGCGGTCATCGCAGGTGTACGAGCTGCACTTCAAAGTGCACTTCCAACGCAACCACTCACACCATTAACGGTAAGATATATACATTTATTTTTAATCTTTTTAAACAACATTTTGTTGTTTAAAAACTTTCATCTAACTTTCACTGTTAGCTAGCTACTTAGCCGTAGCTAGCGTCCAACGGCAAATTTATCACTATCTCCTTATAGTAAAGAGTCCTTAACAAAAATCCCTGGATTCAGGCGTTGATGTGGATCACTCCGCAAAGTCGATCACTGTTTTCTTATTCTATCTCTGGGATTCCATGAAAGTTTCATCAAAATCCGTCCATTACATTTTGAGTTACGTTGCTAAAAGACAAGACAAACCAACGCCATCTAAAACACAGCCTCCGCCTTGGCGGTGGTATAGAAAATTAGAACATTTAAAATATCCACGTTTAAAATGTGGACTCTTTTTCGCAGGTCTCCGGACTACAGACTAACTCGCAGGTTCTTCCAGCAGTGCCCAGAGGCGCGGTGACCCAGTTTTCAACCGCAGTCACGGCACAAAGATCAGTGAGTGATACAAAAATGCATTTGCTAATCCTTAACTGAGTAAACATTGTAATGTCCAAAGTTTTTGTCCAGGCCTTATTAAATTGTAAATAGTATGCGTGGTCTCATTTTACTGTGTCTACGAAACAAATACTGTCAAATGGTTAGGTTATTATAGCAACACACTTAAAAGGCACAGTAAAAAGCACTATTTTCTACCCCTGTTAAAAACTAGTTAAATGGTAATGAAATAAAACACTAATGTCATTTAAACTATTACATTTTTGGGTGTAGCAGCAGAGTTGCAAACATCTGTTGTGAAACTAAGAAATTTGATGGTCACATAGGTTTTTGTGGTAAGAACAAACTCCTCAACGAAGTTGAAGTGGATACAGGAGTTGCCATATCAATATTAACTTATAATCTATTCAATACTTTTTATTAAATAAAATTGACTTGGCTACATTAATATGAAATCAGTGAACTACTTTTTTTTATCTCAATATCTTGTCCTTTTCTTTTAGGATGGACATGCCTTCATTTCCAAAGAAGACATCGAGGGTCTGTTGTTTCAAGGGACAACTGTTTCTGAGGCAGCCTCTGCTTTGCATATTTCCAGACCCACATTATACAAACTCATGCGGGAATACAACATAAGGCACACCAGATTTACTGAGATTTCTGATCAGGAACTGGATGTAATGATATGTGCCATTAAAGCTGAACATCCTCATGTAGGAGAAGTTATGCTAAATGGGCATTTGCGTGCCAGAAACATTACTGTCCAAAGACGTCGTCTCAGAGACTCAATTAAAAGGGTTGATGGTGCTGGTGTTGAGTCCAGAAGGGCAACAACAATACAGAGGAGAGTGTACACTGTGCCCTTCCCAAACTATGTATGGCACATCGATGGCAATCACAAACTGATCCGATGGAAATTAGTTGTACATAGTGCAATGGATGGTTACAGCAGAATGATAACTTTTCTCCAGTGTTCCAACAACAATAGGGCTGAAACTGTAATGGATCTTTTCACTACAGCCATCAGGGAAGTTGGACGGCCCATTCATATTAGAACTGATCATGGAGGCGAGAATGTGCTAATATGGGAAGACATGAGAGTGCACAGAGGAGAAAATTCTGTATTGACTGGAAGTTCAGTGCATAACCAACGCATTGAGAGATTCAATCGGGACTTAAACAGAAACTGCCGTGATGTTTTTGCGCCCATATTTTATGAACTTGAGTCCATGGAGGCCTTAGATGTAGACAATAAATCAGATTTATTTTGTCTTCACTATGTATACATCCCCAGGATCACTCGCACCTTATACGAGTTTAAAACTGCATTTAATAACCATGCCATTTCAACAGAAAATAACAAAACTCCTGTTCAGCTATTCACCCAAGACAGACATCTTCTGTTATTAAACAGCCCAGAAGCAGCAGCTGAAGAAACGCTGGACTCTGTATCAACTCAACAGGTGCAGAACTCATTTTGCCCCCTTAATAATCGTGACTTGGAAGAACTGTTTGTTGTAGTGAACCCACTTGAAAATGATGGTAACAAGGGAAAAACACTGTATCACACTGTTCAGGAATTTGTATATAATAAGATGACAAGTGTGTAACTATTGTGTAAACCAATGATAAGGGAAATACAAAAAAGGGCCAAGATTCCCTATCTAAAACACCTGATTTAAATTATTATGTTAATGTTAAATTAACATTTTAAACATGCAGGACTGTGTCCCTTGAGGACCAGGGTTCCCCAACATCACTGTAAAAATTGTGAGCTGTATGCAACATTAAAATGTCAAGAAGTGGTAACGTGCATTAAGCAAATACTGTAAATATATAACCAAAGTAAATTAGTACTTCAAAGACTGAACATCTGTAACATTAAACATGAATAAAATAACAGTCAACATTGCATGAACTCAAACATTTGTGTGCTGTCTTGCATACCCAGCATGTGGGTTTCCTCACAGTGCATTTTCAATAACTTCAGTTATGGTGTCTGAGCTTGTGCTGAGATGTTTTATACTGCACTAAAAATTGCTCCATTCATGAGAGCCACTAAGAAGTTGTACTCAAATTCATCATCATCTGCCAGCATCTTTGTGTTAACAAAGATTTGAATCTCATTTGAGCATGTGTGAGCAATGGGAAGGTGTTTTGTGTCATCATGGACAAAAGTCTGCTTTGGACTGGGATGAAATCCAACAGCAGGAACTTTGCCACTGCCAGTTGCAAAGGCCAGGATGTGTCCAGGATTCAGAGTCTGAATGAAGGCTATTTCTGCTTCAGTGAGGTTTCTGGAATTGAGATGTTCTTCCAACTCATTCTCTACAAGACAGAAAAGTACAAAACATGAGAAAATGTTATTGTATGAGTCTAGTTTTTACTGTATCTATTATGTCACAGCTTTCCCTGTAGCTGCCAGCATATTTCAGTGGGTTAGTAATGTAATGCAAATTTGATTTACAACTGTGGTCTACAGATTTAAAGTAAATTTTCAGCCACAGTGCTGATTGCCTATTTTGTTAGGCAATCAGCACTGCAAGACATAGGCAGTGTTGTCAACACTGCCTATGTCTTGCAACACATAAAAAGACCTTTGTTGAATAGTGAAAGGGTTAAACACTTGGTTATTAACTTGGTGGACTTTAAACATTAAGAAATGGTCAAGAAGCAAACAAACATATACACATTTTCTTGAGCCTGTGAACACAACACTTTTTTTAAGTTATCTTGGCTAGTTCATTTGTAGATGTACCAGGTACTTAAAGTGTTACATTTAGTGCTTATCGTAGAAGAAAAAATTTCATTTAAGCTTGACTACAAATAAAAGTACCTTGGATATAATGAAGAAACTCTCTGAATTTAACCACCATTAACTCCTCTCTTGGTCTTCTGTTGCTCCCCAGGACAGAATAGCTGGGTTTAAGGATTGCAGCTAGAACATCTGCTGTAACATCACTAGGTTCTTTCGGCATGTCCAGAAGGATCCTGATGGTCGGGGTTTCTTTCATGAGTGGAAGAACCTGTGAAAATGTTACGCATATTTAGTGGTTACTAAGATGAGAAATGGAGAGAGATCTGAATTTAGATGTTGATCCTGCAGTTTCAGGACAAAAACATGATCCTAAAGTTATAATTCAAGGTCTGCATACACAAAACAGCCTCTTACCAAGTGACACTACAGTTTGGTATTAAAAAAGCGAACTATACCTGAAGATTGCTTTACAATCTGCATATAATATACAGTATTAGTTGAGTCAAGAAGTAGGGGCGGCATGGCTTAGTGAGTAGAGTGGTGGTCGTGTAGCCCAAGGGTTGCTGGTTTGATCTAGGCCCGGACAGCTCATGTTGAGGTGTCCCAGAAGAAGACACTGAACCCCTAATTGTTCCTGATGGGTTGTGGTTGAACGCCTTGCATGGCAGCTTCCGTGTGAATGTGTGTGCGAATGGGTGAATGTGATGTACATGTAAAGTGCTTTGGATAAAAGCACTATATAAGTACAGACCATTTACCAAGTAATCCATACCTATTTAATCTAACAGGTATGTGTCCAAATTTGTGACTGGTATTGTACAGGTAAGTGCATTTGTATTTTTGCAAACCATATTGTTAATAATATTGACACAGTCACACATTTCAGATATCCCTTTCTTATGCAGCTCACATGCACATGTAAATAAATTTGCCTTTAAAATAAACTTACCCCATAGTATTTCAAACCCTCAGCCAACTGATCGTAGCAGCTCTTCTGTTGCACGAGGACATGGAAAAGTACTGCACTTTTCACAAATGCATCTTTGTTTTCCATGTTGACTGGGTTTGGAAGTCCTTCAATTTGGTATCTCCATGAGTCACAGCATTCCACAGCTTGAGCCAGATCATCTTCATTTTCTGCTTGATCAACCTCAAAGTGTAAAAAGGAAAGATAATAAATATCATGCATTCAGAACACAGAAATTGAAATTGGAAACAAAAACTTGTGAAAATCTTACCATTTTCAGGGATCCTCTCAGTTCCATGTCAGCCACATCATCAGGAGTGGCATTCACCTCAAAGATGTTTCCTGTCAGAAGGTAGTCTGCCACAAGAGGAGACAGGAGGGCTGGGGGTTCACCACCTTGGACAATTATGGTAGACATCATCTGTCCAATAGTACGATACACTCCATTTTGAACATGAGAAATGTTCAGTCTTGGAATGAAGCCATTTGGGGATTCCGGATGACAAAAAGTATTAGAATTAATTATTTCATTAAAAAATGAAAAATAAATTGTAGATATAGATTAAAAACAAGTATTTAAGATAGCTAGCAGCCTCAAATCACATATTTATTACTTCTGATATCTTGATTTTTACAGACAGAAATTAGGGAGTTGGTGTTTGTGTACTGCTCTGTTCATGTGTGTCTAAAATACTGTTAATAGAAGTACAGTTTACCATCTACCTACTTGCCTGATTTTACCTGTAAAATTTAACTAGGTCAAGTGGTTTTGAAATCACACAAAAGTTGTGAACTTACATCAAAATAAAACAGCAATTTCTCACTGTAAATGCAGCTCTTCTAGCAGAAATTTGAGAAGATTTACAAATTAATCACTGAGTCTCTGACCTCATATCTAATACCACAGTGAAGAAACAAATTTAACAATCACCATTTAACTCCAAAATGTTTGTAACTTGACTGAAAATTCTGTTCCTATTATCTTGCTTAGTGGTAACACTGCCAATGATTATCTTCCTCCTATTTAAAACTTTGGTGTATGGCCCCTTTCCTTTTACTATGCTTTCAAGACAATGATCACAAAGAATGACAAGAATACTGCGTTTATCACTCAACCTTTGGACTACTATGGATATCCCGTTCAGCGAAAGCACAGGAAGTGGATGTATGATACACAGGAACACTAACTGCTGAGTCACAAAGTCTTTAATGTCCAAAACCCAGAAGATATTGTGGCCAGATTTTATAGTGACTGCTTAGATCTTTACAGGATCTTTTAGATCTATACAGGACCTTTAATGCAGAACCAATAACAATCTATTAAGCTACACCATTATCACCATGTCAAAAGCAAAAGTTTAATCTGCTGTCTATGATCAAGATTTAACAGCTACAAATCACCTAACAATATGGTTTTTAAACTTTAATATAAATTTAACCAGCATCCAGGAAAGATCTGTTTACCCTTAAAACAGTAACAAGGTTAATAGTTCCAGTGTCAAACATTTAGGATGTTCTGTTACAAGACATGAAATATTATTCATAGACCTATATAACTGTTATTAATGTAGGATTAAGTCTAAATTAGCCATTAATTTTGTTATGCTGACACTTGTCATCAATATTTACAAGTGACATCCTCCTTGTTGTCTGCGATGTTGCAACACTGTATCTCTAAAAGCCCTAAAAGGACAAAATAAATATTGTCTCTAGAGTAGGCCTTGTAAAATTTTATGCAGCCACCCAAGTTCATGCTAAACACAAGTGGAAGCTGATACATTGTTTTTCTTAGTATGTTGTAGCTAACAATTTTGACCCCTACACACGTAGACTCATATGCATTAGTTTTAATATGTAATACGTTTATAAGTAAACTTATTTATAAGACATAAAAATGCCCAACCTTCAAATGCGCCACTATCTTTGTAGATTGCCTTTACAAGTAGACGGAAGAATTCCCGCCGGGGCCCTCCAAGGTCATCAGCTTCTTCACTGATGTCTTCATCGCTGGCAAAGGTCACATATAGCACATCGGTACTATCCACAAATTTCCGTCTACTAAACTGTCGGAGAGCAGACTTCCACACATTGGCTCGGCTTATGAAGATTGGTCTGTAGGCAGTTGTGACAACTCTCTCACTGTGTGCCCTCACTATTCCTATAATTTCTTCTTTGCTCAAAGTTTGTAGAAACCTTTAAAGCATAAAGATAATAACTTTTACTAACATAAAAAATACCATTGCACTCTTCATACAGTATGCAGCCCAACCATTTTAAGCTACATAAAGATTCTGAAACAGACCTGAAATTTTGTGAGGACTGTACAGTTTCATCTAAAAGACTTTGTCTGATGGCTTCCTCAATGGCTTCATCTTCTTCAACATCAATTGGGCTGCAGATGAGAAGGAAAATTATGAAAAATGTTCAATAAGAAAAACAGAATAACAGAAATAATATAGATCTCATGTAAAAAAAATTGAATATGTACATGAAATCTGCAAAGTGAACACGAGCTTCATTTGGCCTTTGTTGTTCTTGAAAGTCCATTTCATCATGAGCTGGAAGACTGATTTCACCATCATCCTCTCTCTCATGTTGTTCCCTCTGGCTTGTTGAAGGACCCTCATGCTGACTCACTATATGAGGAAAAATGTACTTAGTAATTCTTGAAAAAGCTTTAATATTAAATAAATTACAAATTTAACAAAAAAATAAAAGGAGAGCAACAGTTTACTTTGTCAGGCTATTTACACAAAGATGAAATGTGTTACCAGTATCTTTTACCCACCTCTCCTACGTTGTAAAACTGGGCTTTCAAAATCACTATCATCTGAAAGTTCCAGAGGCCCATTCTGAACAAAATATTATGACAGAAAAAGAATTAGAAAGTAACAGAATTAAAAAATATTCCAAATTAAGTTATGAAATATCAAGCTCACCAGTGCTGGAACTTCCATCCCTGCCATGATGTACAGACAAGTGCTGGAACAGACTGAAGCAACTTCTTTACCACCCCAAGGAAAATTGGAAGTGACCTTTGGAATCATCAGTTTCTTACATCCTTTGATGGTGCTCAAAAACTTAAATGGGAATGACTGATGCTCTGACAGTCCAAATGCTCCTTTGAAGATGGCAGTTATTTCAGCTCTTAGTTGATCTTCAGACCATTCTGTGGAAAAGGAAATTTTTCCAAGAAGACCAGCCTGAGCTAATCTGGTCCGAGTTTCTCCTCTGGGAATAACAAAGACTGATGCTTCTGAAGAAAAAGGCAAGCATACAACTTCTTTTGTATATGTTTTTACGTGTCTTCGTCTAAAGTAGCTTGATGAAGCCCTATTTCGTCGAGGGATAGATGGCAGAGGAGTCTATTGAAAAAGAGAAAAAGATTTTTCTTAATGGACTGGGTATAGGTAGTGGCTTTTAAATAATACAGACACAAACTTTTGACATTACAATGTTTACTCAGTTAAGGATTAGCAAATGCATTTTTGTATCACTCACTGATCTTTGTGCCGTGACTGCGGTTGAAAACTGGGTCACCGCGCCTCTGGGCACTGCTGGAAGAACCTGCGAGTTAGTCTGTAGTCCGGAGACCTGCGAAAAAGAGTCCACATTTTAAACATGGATATTTTAAATGTTCTAATTTTCTATACCACCGCCAAGGTGGAGGCTGTGTTTTAGATGGCGTTGGTTTGTCTTGTCTTTTAGCAACGTCACTCAAAATGTAATGGACGGATTTTGATGAAACTTTCATGGAATCCCAGAGATAGAATAAGAAAACAGTGATCGACTTTGCGGGGTGATCCACATCAACGCCTGAATCCAGGGATTTTTGTTAAGGACTCTTTACTATAAGGAGATAGTGGATCATATCTACACTAACATCAAGCATGCATACAGGGTCGTACTCCTCCCCCACCTCGGACAGTCAGACCATCTTTCCCTCCTGCTTCCCCCAGCCTACACCCCCCTCAGACGTAGGAACAGGCCCACCACAAAAACTGTAACAACCTGGCCTGAAGATGCACTCGCCAGACTCCAAGACTGTTTCCAACAGACAGACTGGGACGTGTTTGAACAACAGGAGCTGGAGACATTCACAGGGACGGTACTGGACTATATTCAGTTCTGCATCGGGAATGTGACTGTGAACAAAACCATCAGGGCTTTCCCTAACCAGAAACCCTGGATGACCAGCCAGGTCCGCGCACTCCTCAGAGCCCGGGACGCTGCCTTCAGGTCAGGGGACAGAGCACTGTACAGTGCTGCTCGAGCTGACCTGAAAAGAGGCATAAAAAGAGCCAAGGAGGACCACAGGATGCGCATAGAGTCCCACCTGTCCAGCAACAACACTCGGGAGGTGTGGCAGGGCATACAGGACATCACCAACTTCAGTGGTTGTGATGTGTCGACAGCAGATCAGAGTGCAACCCTGGCAGAGGAGCTAAAATGCTTCTTTGCCTGGTTGGAAACTCAGCAGCATGCATCTGCTCCAACCATGCCCTCACCCCAACCCACACCCCCATCTGGCTCCCGCACCACCCCACTCACCATCCAGGAGCACGATGTCAGACGGGTGCTCCTGGCAGTGAACACTAAGAAGACTACTGGCCCAGACGGAGTACCTGTCAAGGTGCTCAGAGCGTTCGCCCACCAGCTCGCCCCCACCATAACCATGATCTTCAACCTCTTCCTGGATCAGGCAGTCATCCCACACTGCCTCAAATCTTCCATAATAGTCCCGGTGCCGAAGAAGTCTCCCATCACCAGCCTGAACGATTACCGACCAGTGGCCCTCACTCCGATAATCATGAAGTGTTTTGAGAGCCTTGTTCTTCAGCACATCAAGGACCATCTCCCCCCAGACTTCGACTCCCACCAGTTTGCATACCGTGCAAACAGATCCACTGAGGACGCTGTAGTGTTTGCGCTGAACCACCTGGAGCAGGAGCAGAGCTACGTCCGGATGCTCTTCATGGATTACAGTTCTGCGTTTAACACAATAATCCTGGACAGACTATGCACAAAACTGGACACTATTGGCCTCCCCCCTCTCACATGTGCCTGGATAAAGGACTTTCTAACAGACTGACCCCAGACTGTGAGACTAGGTCCCCACCTCTCCTCCACCCGCACGCTGAGCATCGGCTCCCCACAGGGCTGTGTGCTGAGCCCCCTCCTGTACTGCCTCTACATCCACGACTGCAGGCCGGTCCACAATGACAACCTCATCGTCAAGTTCGCTGACGACACTACAGTGGTCGGACTCATCTCCAGGGGTGATGAGGCTGCCTACAGGGAGGAGATCCTGAAGCTGGCTGCTTGGTGTTCTGAGAACAACCTCGCTCTCAACACCAAGAAAACCAGGGAGATTATCATCGACTTCAGGAGGCTCAGAACAGACCCAGCCCCCCTCTACATAAACGGCGAGTGTGTGGAGAGGGTCCACACCATCAGGTTTCTTGGTGTCATCATCTCGGCCGACATCTCCTGGTCAGAGAATATTATGTCAATCACCAAGAAGGCTCAGCAGCGGCTACACTTCCTGAGAGTCCTCAGGAAGCACAAACTAAACTCCAACCTGCTGCTGACCTTCTACCGCTCATCCATCGAGAGCCTGCTGACATACTGCATCACAGTATGGTACGGCAGCTGCACTGTAGCAGACAGGGAGAGGCTACAGAGAGTTGTAAAGACAGCACAGAAGATCATTGGCTGCCCTCTCCCCTCCCTGATGGACATTTACACCTCCCGCTGCCTCAGCTGAGCCAGAAACATTATAAATGACAGCTCCCACCCTGGCTCTGATCTCTTTGCCCTGCTGCCCTCTGGGAGGCGCTACAGGTGCAACAGGACTAAAACAAACAGACTCAAAAACAGTTTTTCCAAAAGCAATAACTGCCCTGAACTCCTGTAGGACTTCAAATGTGAAATACTTGGAACACTAACGACATATGTGCAATACTTTCTGTCATGTGACATGTACAACATATCATGATACGTGCAAGAATACTTTGAATGTGCAATATATTTTCTGACTTGAATATGTTTCAGTGTAATTTATACATTTTCAACTCGAACACTATATACATGTATAGTATACAGGTATATACATCATACTTATATATAAGTGTGCACATCTATTTATTTCTGTAAATATTTTATACCTTAGATCTTTTATTTATCTTCTATACTGCTCTTTTGCACTGACATTGGTGATGGCTAAATCTCATTGTATATGTGTATAATGACAATAAAAGGCATTCTATTCTATTCTATTCTAGTGATAAATTTGCCGTTGGACGCTAGCTACGGCTAAGTAGCTAGCTAACAGTGAAAGTTAGATGAAAGTTTTTAAACAACAAAATGTTGTTTAAAAAGATTAAAAATAAATGTATATATCTTACCGTTAATGGTGTGAGTGGTTGCGTTGGAAGTGCACTTTGAAGTGCAGCTCGTACACCTGCGATGACCGCGCGCTCAATCTCCTCTGCTGGGAGAGAACCAGCCATGTTCGACGCCATACAGAGAGACATTCACAGTAAAGACATGTGTGCGAGCGGCTGCGTGTGTGTGCGCGCGCGCGCGCTCGAGTGTTTCCCTACTAGCCTATTGGTTGAGGCTAAAAGGGGCGGGGTTAAACATTTAGGTTCAACATTTAGATTTAGATTTAAGATTTAACATTTAGATATAACATTTAACATTTAGATTTAGATTTAACATTTAGATATAACGTTTAACATTTAGATATAACATTTAACATTTAGATTTAGATTTAACATTTAGATATAAGATTTAACATTTAGATTTAGATTTAAACATTTAGATTTAACATTTAACATTTAGATATAAGATTTAACATTTAGATATAACATATAACATTTAGATTTAACATTTAACATTTAGATATAAGATTTAACATTTAGATATAAGATTTAACATTTAGATATAACATATAACATTTAGATTTAACATTTAACATTTAGATTTAACATTTAACATTTAGATATAAGATTTAACATTTAGATATAAGATTTAAAATTTAGATATAAGATTTAACATTTAGATTTAGATTTAAACATTTAGATTTAACATATAACATTTAGATTTAGATTTAAACATTTAGATTTAGATTTAACATTTAGATATAACATATAACATTTAGATTTAACATATAGCATTTAGATTTAGATTTAAAATTTAGATTTAGATGTTCTATTTGACCATTATACATGTGGTTAAAAGTTATGTTAAATGTAGGAAAATGTAGGAAAAATGTGCTACTGGTCGCAGGTAAGTGACGTCATGAGGTAAGTGACACTGGTGAGTGAGAGACGGCAGACTGAGACAAGGTGCTAAATAACAAATTCATTTATTCAATTCTGTACCATCGCCAATTCACTAACCCTGTAAAAACATTGTTTTTTCTAAAGAAGGAAAAAGGAACTTATTAAGAGATACTCTGGAGCACAGCGGGGAGGATTTGGCTAGCCTGACCAGTTACATAGATCAGTGCTACGAATTAATAGTTATGGGGAAGTCAAACAAAACTTCGACTCCGTCCACCTCTTCAGCGGCGAAGCGACAGCGCGATGAGGAATCACCTGGATCCATCTCTCCTCCGAGCAAAGACTCAACGGATGTATTATTATCAATAGATAACAAGCTCTCCAGCTTTGACGCCCGTCTGAGCTTGTTGGAGATTCTCCACCGAGAGTTCCAGGCCGTCCGAGAATCGCTGGAGTTTAGCCAGAAGCAGGTGGAGGCGCTAGCGACAGAGAATGTCAACCTTAGGGAGTCGGTGAAATCCCTCACGGAGGGAGTGACCCGACTCACAGTAGAAAATAGAAAAATAAAAGAAACGGTAATAGACCTACAGGCCAGGAGTATGCGGGACAATCTGGTGTTTATGGGAATCCCAGAACAGACGGATGAGGACCCTGAAGCCACTGTAAGAAGCTTTATATCCACCAAACTTAAACTTCCTGCAGAAGTTACAAATGATATACAGTTTCACCGAGTCCATCGTCTGGGAGGAAAGAAGCCCGGAGCCCGAAGACCGCGGCCTATTGTTGCAAAGTTCGGGGATTTTAAGCAAAAGGAAAGAGTTAAACGCCAGGGCCGAGAACTAAGGGGAACCAACTTTGGAGTAAACGACCAGTTTCCAAAGGAAATTCTTGACCGGAGAAGAATCCTTTTCCCGATTAGGCGAAAATTCATCACGGAAGGATCCCGAGCAGTCATCGCAGTGGACAAATTATTTATTGACGGCCAGCTTTACCGGGACCCCAACATCACGCCGTGGCTCTTCTGATCCCAGGTGCTGTAAGTCAATCTCTCACAATGATCACTCTTAACTCGCCATTATAGATCACTGACAGTAGAACACACCGCTCGTCCTCACCACAGCCTCTACACCTAGATCGATGTATTTTTTTTCTGTTTTGTTTTTCTCTTACACACAACCACTCTCACTTTTCACTCTCTTTCTATTTCACGCCTTCACTGTTAATTGTAATCCAGCTCGTAATATCAGCACGCAGCCGGTCGAACACCGTCAGGACGCACAGCCGCACCATACATGATACATATAAATACTCGCGTTTTATGTATGAGAGAACACGCATTAGGGTACATATACGGATATTTAACACACGGATAAACACGCGCAGTCAGGCTGCACGCAAACACGCGCGAACACGCAGAGGGGCGCACAAAGACACACGCGTCAGTAACACGCATGAAGCATTAAACCGTTCACAATAACCATGTTAAAAATCGTCTGTTGGAATGTACATGGAGCCGGTTCCAGGGAGAAGAGGTTGAAGATCTTTAATAAATTACAGGAGCTGCAGGCTGACATTGTCTTACTACAAGAGACTCATCTAACAAACTCAACCATAGATCTTCTTCAAACAGCTCAGTTTCCTCATGTTTATTCAGCTTGTTACAATTCTAGGCAGAGAGGAGTAGCTACTCTTATTAATAAGAGACTAAATTTTGACATAGATAGCACAGTAGTGGATCCAGAAGGCAGATTTCTGATAACTTTATTATCTATTTGCAATATCAAATTATGTATTACCAATGTGTACGGTCCCAATGTAGATGATCCCTCCTTTTTCCACTCCCTGTTTGCTACACTCCAGAATTATTCAGATAACAGAATAGTGTTAGCTGGTGATTTTAATGTAGTCTTGACTGAACAAGATCGCTGCAGCACATCAGGTAGTCATCGAGTCTGGCAGTCGTCAGAAACTATCAAACAGTACATGAAGGATTTTGGTCTTTGCGATGCTTGGCGCTCTCACCATCCTAAACTAAGAGAATACACCTTCTTCTCTTCAGTTCACCACTCCTTCTCTAGAATAGATTATATTTTAAATAGTAACTCACTAATGGGCGACATTTCAGAGACTCAGATACATCCAATCAGCATCAGCGATCACGCACCAGTTTCATTCACTCTGAGAAACAAAAATAATAAACCGATTGGTCAAAGCTGGAGATTTAACAACTCTTTATTGAAAGATCCTGAGTTCATTGATTATTTTAAAAAAGAATGGTCAATTTATATAGAAAAAAATGACATGCCTGAAACTTCAGCGTGTCTCCTTTGGGAAGCAGGAAAAGCAGTAATGCGAGGGAAAATAATTTCCTTCTCCTCACATAAGAAGAAGAAGGAAACAGCAAGAGTTTTAGAATTAGAACTCAGGATTAAATCATTGGAGGAGGCTTACCGCATTTCCCCTGAAGAGCACACAATGAATAATATAAGGAAAACTAAATTGCAGCTTAAAGAAATTATAGATAAAAAAACACATTTTTTAGTGCAAAGACTTCGCTTGGAGAACTTTGAACATAGTAACAAATCTGGAAAGTTTTTAGCAAATCAACTAAAAACAAACAAGGAGAAAACAACAATCTCCTCTGTTAAAGATCAAGACGGAAACATCAGCCATGACCCAGACAAGATAAATGACACGTTTAGAAGCTTCTATAAAACATTATATGAATCACAGATTAATCCAACAGATGAACATATTGAACAATTTTTAAACAACATTAATCTACCAAAACTAAAAAATGAAAATAAAATAAATTTAGATGCACCTATTACTGTAGATGAACTCCACGAAGCTCTTCAACATATGCCCAACAATAAAGCCCCGGGTCCAGATGGTTACTCAGCAGAATTTTACAAGGAATTCTGGACAACGCTAGCTCCTACATTTTATAATATGTTGTTAGAAATACAGGAAAAACAAAAAATACCACAAAATATGAACTTAGCTAATATAACACTATTGCTAAAACCAGGCAAAGACCCCACACTTCCATGCAGTTACCGTCCCATATCTTTAATAAATCTAGACCTGAAAATAATTAGTAAAGCTCTTGCCAGAAGGATAGAAAAAATAACCCCTCTTATAATACATCCGGACCAGACAGGTTTTATAAAAGGTTGACATTCATCTACTAACATGCGTAGACTAATTAACCTCATAGATTACTCTACTTTACATAATCTAGAATCCACAATCATTTCTCTAGATGCAGAAAAAGCCTTCGACAGGGTAAACTGGAAGTTTCTATTTGCAACACTAGACAAATTTGGGTTTGGGCCTTCTTTCATAGAGAGGATTAAAATATTATATAATAACCCAAATGCATGTGTGAAAACCAACGATCAAACTTCTCCAAGCTTCCGCTTACAGAGAGGCACCAGACAGGGCTGCCCACTCTCCCCCTCACTTTTTTGCCATTTTCATAGAGCCGTTAGCAGCTGCTATTAGACAAAATATAGAAATTAAAGGAATCCAGGGCAAAAATATAGAACATAAAATAAGTCTTTATGCAGATGATGTATTACTCTTCCTTCAGAACTCACAAACATCACTCTCTCAGACAATCACGGTTATTAATAAGTTCTCATCAATATCTGATTATTCTATTAACTGGGCTAAGACTACAGCCATGTCCATCAACTGTGACCTACAAAACATCCCTAATATCAAAATACAGACAGGAAACATTAGATATTTAGGTATAAATATTTCCCCCAGATTATCAGATTTAACAAAATTAAACTATGTTCAGCTACTAAAAACAATAGAAGATGATCTCTTACGGTGGAGGCGCTTACCCATCTCACTAATGGGGTGAGTTGCCACCATTAAGATGATGATCCTACCTAAAGTTAATTACTTATTTTCAATGATACCCACTAAACCCTCCACCAGTTGGTTTAAATCTCTGGACTCTTTCATATCCAAGTTTCTTTGGAAAAACAAGCCGTCACGTATCAGTCTTAAAACCTTACAGCAGACTAAAGATAGAGGAGGACTGGACCTACCAAACTTTAATCACTACTTTATAGCTAACAGGCTGCAGTACATCTCCAAGTGGCTCAAACCCAGTTATCTGGATGAGCCGTGGCTAGATGTGGAGCAGGCTTTGTGTGAGGACTTAGTCATCTCTGACCTGCCGTTCATCAGCTCAACCATTAAACCATATAAGTGCTTTAAAAGCCTTAACATCCGTTTTTCCTTAATGGCTTGGTGGGAATTCTGTAAGATAACCAGATCTTCCCTCTTTCCATGTAGACTTACACCCATCTGGAACAACCCTGACATCCTGCAGAACAAAAAGATGATAAACTTCACTCAATGGAAGACTAAAGGAATACAACAGTTAGGACAGACAATAGAAAATGGAAACTTGGTATCTTTCAGCACAATAATCTCACAGTATGGAATCATCAGTAATAAATTCTTAGAGTACCACCAACTAAAATCAATTATATATAAGAAGTATACCCCTGTACAGTTAGACTTGCAGCTTCCTGTCAGAATAGCAGAATTCTTGAATCTTAATACTCCAAAATTATTATCAAAAATATATAGATTACTTGCAAAGTTAGAAGACAGGATATCTCTCCCAACTTCAAAATGGGAAGATGATTTATCTAATAACTTTGATCAGAAAAGATGGTCACAAATATGTTTAAACACGTTTAAAATGACTCAGAATTCAAATATACAACTAATACAATTCAAAATTCTCCATAGAACTCATTATACAGGACACAGGATGTTCAGGATGGGCCTTTCACCATCAGATATCTGCCCACACTGCTCTGAGAACACTTCTGATAGCTACATCCATGCGCTGTGGTCCTGCACACCTGTCCAAAGGTTCTGGATTAAGGTGTGTGAAGATCTCTCAAAATGGTTTAAAACCAGTTTTTCTGCAAACCCCACACTTTGCCTACTGGGCGACCTGGGTGACACCAACATAGGAATACACTCCATAAACTTGGTCCTCGCAGTCTTATGCATCGCAAAGAAAACTATTCTTGTGAACTGGAAAGATAAGAATAATTTGTCTATCCAGCAGTTTAGAAATCTCCTGTTAGATCACATCAGCATTGAGACAATGTCTGCCTCCTCCAGGAACCAATCAGATGACTTTCATTCCCTCTGGTTCCCTGTGACTGGCTACATCACTTAATGTAGGTGGAGGATTGCGGCTTCGCTGGGATGACGGTGGATGTGGGTGGGGGGTCCCTGGTGGCTTCGGGTCTCCGGTTGTCTCCTGGGTGGGGATCTCGGCTGCTCCACTGTTGGGTCGGCTGGGGGCTCCGATCTGGGCGGGCGGCATTGGGTGGGCCCCGGGGTGGGGCTGCCTCATGGCGGTGGGGGGTGGCTGCCGGGGTGCCTGGGTCGGTGTCCGTCGGCCCCTGGCCGGGTGGCCAGTCGGGCCCGGGGTGGGCCGGGTGGGGGCCCCGGGCTCTGGGGCGTCGGGTCTCCCCCCGCTCCTGGGGGTGGGGGGGTCTGCCGCTGCTGGGGGGGGCTGGGCCCGTCCGGATGTGCCGTGCCGGGGGCTGGTTGGTCCGTGCCCTGGTGCTTGGTCGCAGCCCCAGAACCTGGGTGGGGGTGTGTGTGTATATAGGTGGGTGTGTGTGTGTGTCTCTGTAGGTATGCTTGTGTGTGGGTGGGTGTAGAGGGATGTGTGTGCTGTACGTGTGTGTAGGTGTGTATGAAGGTCTGGGTGTGTGCGTCTATGTGTGTGTGTGTGAGGGGTGTGCGGGTGTATGTGTGGAGGTCTATGTGGGATGTGTGTGTGTGTGTGTGAAGGTGTGTATATGTGAGTGTGTGCATGTGGAGGTCGATGTGTGTGTGGAGGAGTGAAGGTGTGGGTGGAGGCGTGAGTATGTATGGAGGTGTTTGTGTGTATATGCAGGTGTGTATGTGAGTGTGTGTGTAGTGGTGTATGTGTATGGAGGGGTATGAGAGTGTGTGTGTATGTGGGCGTGTGTGTATGAAAGCTTCCATGTGTGTGTGTATGGAGGCACCGGTGTGTGTGTTTATAGGTATGTGCCTGAGGTGTGTGGGTGGAGGTATGTGCACGTATTGAGGTGTTTGTGTATAGAGGTGTGTGAGAGGGTGTGTGAGTGGCTGAGGCTGTCCCCCCGGGACATAAGATGGCGGGAGGATGACGGTGAAAGGATGGTGTTTGTGTGGGAGGAAGGTGTATGTGAGGGAGGATGGTGTATGGGTAGGAGAATGGTGTGAGGATGGGTAGTGGAAGGATAGTGTGTGTGTGTGTGGGAGGATGGGGTATGTGTGGGAGGATGAATGGTGGAAGGATGATGTATGTGTGGGAGGATGGGGTATGTGTGGGAGGATGGATGGTGGAAGGATGGTGTGTGTGTGGGAGGATGGATGGTGTATGAGAGGGAGGATGGTGTATGTGTAGGAGAATGGTGTATGTGTGGGAGGATGGGTAGTGGAAGGATAGTGTGTGTGTGTGTGTGGGAGAATGGGGTATGTGAAGGTGGATGTATGGTGTAGAAGAGGGAGGATGGTGTATGTGTGGGAGAATGGTGTATGTGTGCGAGGATGGGTAGTGGAAGGATAGTGTGTGTGTGTGTGGGAGGATGGGGTATGTGAAGGTGGATGTATGGTGTATGAGAGGGAGGATGGTGTATGTGTGGGAGGATGAATGGTGGAAGGATGATGTATGTGTGGGAGGATGGGGTATGTGTGGGAGAATGTATGGTGGAAGAATGGTGTGTGTGTGGGAGGATGGATGGTGGAAGGATGGTGTGTGTGTGTGTGTGATTGTTTGTGTGTGTGTTGGTCTGGGGGGGGGGGCAGGATTGGTTCTCGGGGTGTGCGGCTGGGCACTGGGGTGTGGGGCTGGCCTCTGGCGGTGGCCGTCTGGGCGGGCCGGGTCCCCCCGGGTGGCATGCTGGCCCTCGGCCTGTGGGGGTGGGGGGTGTCCCTGCGCTCCTGGGCCCGGGCCCTCTGCCCCGTCTGTCCCGGGCGGCCGGTGCTCGGGGGGGGTCGGGGGACTGCTGGCCTCGGCCTGCCGGGGCCGGTGCCCTGTGTCCGCGGGGGGGCTCCTGCTGGGGTCTCCTGCTGCTGTCTTCCTGGGCGGGCGAGTGGTCGTCTCTGTGGACCGGTCGGGGTCTGTTGCCTACGGGGGGGCTGGTGGCCTGGGTCTCGGGACCGCTGGCCTGACTCTGGCCTCTGTTCAGGTGAGGTGGCATCTGCATGATCACTCTGCATGGTCACTCCTTCCTGAACGTCTCCACTCCGTACATTCGGTATGTTGACACAGTCTCTGCGTTGCCGTGTGGCCGAGTCTTCCAGCACATCCACACAGGTTTCTCTGTGCGTGTTCTTGAATACAGCAGTTTCACTTATATCTATTATCATATTTTTTTTTTTCTTCAATATACCTTTTCTCTCTATTCTTATAATTATTCTTAAAATTTTATTATTATTTCTGTTATTATTATTATTATTATTATTACTCTTATTATTATTATTATTATTACTATTACTATTATTATTATTATTATTATTGTGATTATTATTATTGTTACTATTATCAACTAGTTGTGTAATGACCTACTGGCTAGGATGATCTTAGCTATATATGTTGTAAGTAGTATGGATTACATGGTTTTTTGTATGATGTCTGAAGTCCCCACCCGCACTCCCCACACCCTTTCTGTCCCTCTCTCTCCCCTCCCTCTTCTCTCTCCTTTCTTTTCTCTCTCTCTCTCTCTGTCCCCTCCGGTCGAGTCCAGCATTAAGAGTTTGATTTAATAAAGTTTTTCATATCATCAAGAGGGACTTTATACATGTAGTATAAATCCCTGCTTGATAGAGTAAAATTGCCCGGCACCAGACGGCAGCCAGACATTCATTCTGTTTGCAACGAGGCTGGACAAGACAGGTAAAAAAAAAAAAAAAAAAAAAAAGGAAAAATGTGCAAAATGTGAGAAAAGTGAGATAAATAATGAAAATGTGTCAGCTACAACTTTTATACTGAATTTTTACACTTGGCGCCCCATACATATCCAACAGCTCATTTTCAGCCTCTGATGTTACCTGATAGTACCTGCCTGCAGCGTCAAAGGTCTCTGAGTGACGTCTGTCTCTGCCCTAGCAACACCTGTCCTCCTCTTCCTCTTCTGTTTGTCGCCTCATCATGACCTCATCAGCTTCTGTGTTATCATGGATTCTCAGACGTTTAAGGAGTTTTGTGGTCTTCACACACACATCAAAATGCGCACTGTTGTTGTTTGTGGAGCTGAAATATCTCCACTCACTGCACGTCAGATTGATCTACGAGCAGTGAGTGAACCGTGTTGTTTGACGCTGCGCCTTGTTTCGACATTGACATACTTTTCACGTCAGGGTGCTATTTTAAACCCGTCCAAGATGGCGGCCACACGGCTCGTCAACTTCTAAGGGCGGCCGCATCTACCTGTACTCTTTATCGTGTCTAACAGGAGAGGAGGAGAACAGGTGGGGTTGGTCAGCCAATAGGTGCGGCCAGATGAACCAGCTGGAAAATAGCTCCATCTTCTGGACAAGTTCAAGAACCACAGACTCTTTAATTTTAACACACGATGAAAAAAATAAATCTCCTTTAAACTGTCATGCTATATGCATCTACAATTGTTAAAAAAAAGTTTTTAAATATATACTATATGTAGCTTTATATAAACTACTCACTAAAAGTTAGGAATATGCAGCTTTTTGTACGTCAGAGTGAAAATCCACAAAAACCTCCACTTGTGAAATTTGTTTGATTTCTCTACTTTTGGATGCACCACTAAATATTCTGGTTTAATAACAGATGTTACCTAAACAGTCGTCTTTATCATCCTGTTCCCAGCTGAGATATCAGACCGCAGGGCTAGATATTTATGCTGTGGTTTACCCACCAATACTTTAGTTTATATAAATTGTTTACGATGAAATAGTAATCACATGACTCTACTTAGATGCCCTACATACATGATATAATATCAATGTAGCATCAACATTTTACATTCTCTGTAAAGTTCAACAGAAGGTTGAAAAACCCTCTCTTTGTGTGAGTAATATATATCATAAAAACACAATACAATCTTCTTTGTAAACATTTTATTTTTCATGTACGTACACTTTTTTTTATTATCTTAAAACACAGCTTGTTTTTCAACATGTTTAATCAATTATTTAATAATCAGCTTGACATTTAAATGTGATCATAAATGGCTCAAAAGCATCTCAAATGACATCTTGTTCCTGGTTAGCCTCTCTTGTACGATGTACAGCATATGCTCTCGTTTCCATGGCCATCTTTCTGTCAGTTTGTGGATCTTCGCTCTATATAAAACACAAAGGAGTAAGAACTACAGTAGAATAGGCAAAAAAGCAAAATGTCATGATGCAAAACAGTCCTTCTACAGCTGTGGACCACAATGTTTAGAAGTGTTTCCCAATGCATTTAACAAATTTATCACTAGTCAGAGGATTTTAGAAATGTACTTAACTTTTATATGTTCATTCATTTAAATTTAGGCATGTTAGTCAGACAAATATTCTGCAGAGCTCACAAGTTACCATTCCTTCAGCATCCTCGTGATATCCCAAAGTCAGCATATGTAAGATCCGGTTGTTTACACAGGTAAGATCCAGTTGTTTACACAGATAAGGTGCTTATTTGGTTCACTATTCACCACTGCTGTCAAGTAGTTGTGAAAGAAAAACAAATATCTCTGTTTAGTTTTCTGCACACCAGTCAATCCACCATCATTCCCAGTCTTTTAGTCCCCCAACAAGACTGGCGGGCATTGAATATATGAAGATATAAATAAAGAATAACTAAATAACCTATAAATAATTATAAGTTTACAATTGTGGTAACAGTTATTCAGTTGCCTGATGAATTAATCTTTTTGACTATTAACAAAGTCAGTAGTTTATATTTAATAGTGAAATTTTTAACAGAACAGTCAAGTAATACTCATTAAATATAAATACTATGATGAAAGCAGAAATTCAATAAGTGGAAAACAGTCGTTACTTTTACTATGACAATACAAATACAAAGGTCTACCACTCAAACAGTAGACTTTTACATTTCTTTTGTTAATGCCTAAAAAGAGAAACAAAACAGATGGTCAAATACTTATTTCCACCACTGTATATGTGGCTCATACTGCATTTACCAATAGCAAAATAATAGGCAACGCATGGTGTCTACAGAGAAACATAGAGATGGACAGAAAAACTCTGTTTATAAGGACTAGAGAGAAATTGTATATATGTGAAGCTTATGTGGCTGACATGGATAACTTGAAGCCAGCTAACAAGCCAGTACAACTTAGCTTGAAATTATTGCTGACATGAATCATATAAAACCTGCTGGCAGCATTGTGTTCATACTGAAAACCGATAAAGTCAGGCTCTGTACAGCAAACATTACATTAGAAAAACAGTTTTTACTTGGAATATTTACAAAGAATGCTGTCAAGAGACACAGAAAGTCTATGTTACATTTATTGATATAACCTTAGCTCGTTTCGATTCACTTTCAGTGATTCCTCTGTTTACAGCCGGGACGCTGCTCAAATGTAGACGAGAAAGGAAAGAAAAGAAGAAACCAATCTGAATGGTTTGAGGGGGGAGTCTGACGTCCAACCCCGCCCCGTTCTGCGTTCCGCAGGCAGGACCCTCTCACCTTTAGCACTGCAGACAGGTTCTATCAGGTCCGAACAGGAGCCTTTCTATCAGGTATATCCCGACAGTACAGAGCAGTAAAAAATCAGAGCAGTCATTTAGTTCACAGCCCATTTTAAATCAGCCGAGGAGTCATTAAAAGTAACATGACACCGCTGGTGAGTTTTTACATTATCTTTATGTAAGTGTTTGTGATGTGATTTTTCTTTGCTCTGTTCAGTCAGATGAGTTCTGGTGAAACATGCCAGGACTTGCTTTTGGTAAAGGAATGTCAGGAGTAGAAGTATTCATGTAGATTGAAAGTTGAGAAATGAGATCATATGAGCAGAAACAGAAAGATAAATTGTTTCTGTCTCATTCACAATTTACCTGATCACCAGTCAACACCAGTATACAGCATACAGTTAGTATTGTGGACTCAGCTTTGGTCTCCTCTGTCAGTCTTGGGTGTGACTCCTGTCATATTTGTCATGTGTCTTGACTCTAAGCTCAATGTAAAAGTTAATCTACCTCTCAGACTGACTGATGCCCAGAACATGAGTGAGTGTGTGGAAAAAGATGAAAACGGAGCAGATTCTGCAGGATCCAGCTGTCCATCTCTAAGGAGTGTCTTGTCCATAAATGAACTTCCGGGCTTTAGTAATGATTCTGGACCCCCACACCCTACGTAAGAGACTTTTCCTCTTGTAAACTAAATATGATTAGTTCAGTTGGAAGATGCTTCTACTTGATTTATGTGTGTATATATGAAACTTTAAGGTTTTTTGTGTTGAGACTATGTTCACTCTACTGTTTAGAATAATGTTTCTTTTATGTTCTCAGAGGGAGGAAGAGGAGTGGTGTTTGTGATGAGGAGCAGCTGTCCTGCTGTGCTATATGTCAGGATGCCTTGAAGGATCCAGTCTCCACCACCTGTGGACACTGGTTCTGTAGACGCTGCATAACCTCATATTGGGAGCAGTCTGGCTCATCAGGAACATCCACCTGTCCCTGGTGTGGAGAAAAATCCATAAGACGACCCAGTTAGTTTTGTTAAATGAAACAAATAAATTCTCTATTTTTCTTCAGGATCTCTTCTTACTGAGCTAATGTTTCTAACACTTTTAATTTGATGATATTTTCATTTTCTTTCAGCAGATGTTGGTCTGCAGGAGGTTTTCGATGAACATAAAATCAGTCTGAGGAGGAGATGTGAACATGTGACTGAAGGAACTGATGGAACAGGAAGTAGAACCCTCCTCAACAGGATCTACACTGAGCTCTTCATCACAGAGGGACAGAGTGAAGAGGTTAATACCCAACATGAGGTGAGGCAGCTGAAGACCGCTTCCAAGATCAACACCCTCCATGACACTCCAATCAGGTGCCACGACATCTTTAAAACCTTACCTGACCAACATGGACCAATCAGAGTGGTTCTGACCAACGGCGTCGCTGGTGTTGGAAAAACCTTCTCAGTGCAGAAGTTCACTCTGGACTGGGCAGAGGGCTTGGAGAACCAAGATGTCAGTGTGGTGGTTCTGCTTTCATTCAGGGAGCTGAACTTGATCAGAGATGATCAGTACAGTCTTCTCCAGCTGCTCCATGTTTTCCATCCAACATTACAGAAGATCCCAGCAGAGCAGCTGGCTGTCTGGAAACTTCTCTTCATCTTTGATGGTCTGGATGAAAGCAGACTTTCTCTGGACTTCAACAACACTGAGGTTGTTTCTGATGTCACACAGAAATCTTCAGTCAACGTGCTGCTGACAAACCTCATCAAGGGGAATCTGCTGCCCTCAGCTCTCATCTGGATCACTTCCAGACCTGCAGCAGCCAATCAGATCCCTCCTACATGTGTTGACAGGGTAACAGAAGTACGAGGCTTCACTGATGTCCAGAAGGAGGAGTACTTCAGGAGGAGATTCAGTGATGAAGAGGTGTCCAGCAGAATCATCTCCCAAATGAAGACATCCAGGAGCCTCCACATCATGTGTGGAATCCCAGTCTTCTGCTGGATCACTGCTACAGTTCTGGAGCACATGTTGACCACAGAGCAGAGAGGAGAGCTGCCCAAGACCATGACAGACATGTACTCACACTTCCTGATCATCCTGACAAAGAGGAAGAAGAACAAGTACCATGAGGGACATGAGATGAGTCCACAGGAGCTGATGGAGACTGACAGGGAAGTTCTTCTGAAGCTGGGGAGGCTGGCGTTTGAACATCTGGAGAAAGGAAACATCATGTTCTACCAAGAAGACCTGGAGCAGTGTGGTCTGGATGTCACAGAGGCCTCGGTGTTCTCAGGAGTTTGTACTGAGATCTTCAGAAGAGAGTGTGTGATCTTCCAGAAACCAGTTTACTGCTTCGTTCATCTGAGTGTTCAGGAGTTTCTGGCTGCAGTCTACATGATGCACTGCTACATCAACAGGAACACAGAGGTGCTCGAAGATTTCCTGGGGAGAGACTGGGATGATGATGATGATGATGATGGTGATGACAATGATAATGGTGATGATGATATGGAAAGGTCATTTCTAGATGTTTTCCTAAAGAGAGTCATGGAAGAATCCTTTGAAAGTAAAAACGGCCATATGGACCTGTTTGTTCGTTTTCTTCATGGCCTCTCTCTGCAGTCCAACCAGAGACTCTTAGCGGGCCTGTTGGGTTGGAAAGAGAACAGACCAGAAACCATGGAAACAGTTATCAACAACCTGAAGAAGATGAACACATATAACATCAGTCCTGACAGGAGCATCAACATCTTCCTCTGTCTGATAGAGATAAACGACCTCTCAGTTTATCAGGAGATCCAAGACTTCCTGAGGTCAGAGAACAGATCAGAGGAGAAACTGTCAGAGATCCAATGTTCAGCTCTGGCCTACATGCTGCAGATGTCGGAGGAGGTTCTGGAGGAATTGGACCTGAAGCAGTACAACACAACAGAGGAGGGACGGCATAGGCTGATACCAGCTGTGAGGAACTGCAGAAAGGCTCTGTAAGTCCAGATGTGATTATGATTTTGAATCAGTGTATTTTAATAGAATAGTACATTAAATATTCACACACTATTTTCTTTACACTAAAAGTTGGACTACATATGTCCTAGATAAAATGAATAACTTCATAGGTGTTATCAGTTACTTTAGTAGTTTACTTAAAGGTGCTCTATTGTGCTCATTTCTGTTGCATTTATGGGGTGCAAAACGCAGACACACAGATCTGGTGTAAAGTAAAGGTTTTATTGGTATCCACAGATGAATGAATGAATGAATCTCTAAATGTGGAGGGTGTGACAGACAAGCAGGTGGACAGACAAAAAGGCAGATCTGGATCTCCGATCAGAACTAACACAAAAAGCATGTTAGGCAGGCAAAAAAGGATAAAGACGAGCAAAACTGCTGAGAAGGCCAAGAGCTGTTAGCACTGGGTAATCAACAATCTGGCAATGACTGGAAGGCTGAGCTGGTCTCGCTGCGTGATTGTAGAGTGAGATGCAGGTGAAGCTCCATGGTTGCCGAGGAAACAGGCATGCCCACCATCGCCACACACCAGAGCAGGAGCCTGGGTCAAAGTGCTAAATAAATACAGACCATTTATCATTTAGGTGTTTGAAAACAGAATTTGTTTCAAAAGCCTCCTTTAGAGAGCTTTCAAAAACAATCTATTTTGCATTACCGTAATCAGGCGGGGACTGCATCTCACTGAAAAGACACAACAGCCGGCCAGTGTATTACAGTGTAATTACACCAAATAAAAAGTAAACACGTGGACGTTTAAAAAAAAAAACTTTACCTCATTTCTGAAGGTTGAGTGACAGTCTCCAGGGTTGTAGGTTGAGTCTTGAGATCAAAAGGTTTCTGAAAGGAATGCCGTCTTCTTCCTCCTCCTCCAACTCAATATGCAACATTTTTGCTGGATGCTAGATATAGGTTGCTGAAAAGAAAACTTTTCAAAATAATATTCAAGTTTTGTAATGTGCTATAATAATAACTTTGCTGCGTATGTGAGCTCTTCGTCACAGAATGCTTGTTAAACAACACAGTATTTAGAGGTTCAGTCTGGCATGCCGTGTTTGTGAATTTTTTTGTGTCCTGGCCACTAGAAATCCCTGAAAAATAGTAATAAAATTTTCAATTTAGTCACAGTTTAACAGTAACAGTGTGGATAACAAATTGATAGACCAAAAATTACATATTTGCGGTAGTGACAAAACATGCTGAAGACCACATGTCTAATAAATTAGACATATCTTGCTTTGTGTTGTCCTTTTAAATGGGACAGAGCAGCCACTGGAACTGAGGGTGGTGATTGCTTATTTTCTGGCCTCCCCCTTTTACATTTATTGTTCCACATGGCTAATAACCTGGATGTTTTTAGCCTGGTTGTTACGTTTGTAGCATTTCGTTACATAAAATGCTACAAAATCCTTACATGTGTGTTACCTGCTGGTAGGTAAACTAAGTGTGGGTTAAGGTATTAGAAAACTGATGAAAACCTGTAGAATATTTGTGATTAAAAAAAAGTTTAAAAGGATGTACAAACCTACACTGAAGCTTTGAAAGACAATAAATCACCTGGAAATGACAGATTAATAGGAGAATTCTACAAAGATTACAGCAAGCTATTGGCCCCATTTTAACAACAATGTTTGAAGAATCTTTAGATAAAGAGAAGTTGTCTCCAACTCTGAACAAGGTCTAATTAAACTAATTACTAAGACAAATAAGGACCAACTTAATACTGAGAACTGGAGACTGATCAGTCTGCTGAATAATGATGCCAAAATATTTGCTTCTGATTTTGCTAAAAGGCTAAAACTTGGTTTAAATTACATTATCGGTGAGGAGAAATCAGGATTTATGTCTGGAAGGATCATAGCTAAAACATGAAATTAATATTGGACATGATTGATTATAATTACTATATTCCTGATAATTCCTTTTTTCTGTTTGCTGATTTATCTAAAACATTAGATGCAATCAGTCACCAATTTAGTTTTTGGATTTGGAGATGGGTAAAAAGTTTATATAAAGGATGTAACAGCTCAGTGAAACTTTCATGTATAACATCCTTCAGATTTTGTATAAACTGAAATGAGACAGGGCTGCAAATTAAGTCTCTTCTTATTACTATTGGTTACACAGGTCATGACTGTGCACATAAAGATTCAATTTCAGGGCATAAATGCTATAGGCAGAGAATTTAAATGAACTTAGCCGTTGCACTCTGAGTGGTCTGAGTCACCTAAACAATTTGGTGACAATAAGCCTATTTCAGGTGGAAATAATGCAGATTATTTAGAAGCTAATACACACCAACTCGGCTATCCAGATGATCCCACAAGTTGTCCTGGTCCTCTGCTGCTGCAGATCTAGACGCCGGTTCTGTTAATGACTGAAAGTAGAAACACTATAAATAAGTTGTAAAGTTTGCTTGTTACATAGCTAAGAACACAACAAAATCTAGCGTACCGGTGATGTTGACAGTGACACCCTCTCCAATTTCATGCTTGCAGCACATTGAGTGGTTACCCTGGCAACACCATCTTGTGCAGATGTTGTATTCCCAAACAGTTATTCAGTTATTTTGAATCATGGATCCAGTATAGTTGATGCTGCCAGGACACAGATATTTTCAACATGTTGCAAGTGTGGTGTCAGTTCAATTGCTGTTGGATTTTGTAGTAAAGTTGATTTTGTAGCAAGCTTACATTGCACCATTTGGATAATTGGAATGACTTTTGATGCTGCCACCGTTTTCTCTGAAGAAAGTTCTGTTGTTCTCAAGTTGAATGGTCTGAAAACCTCTAGAAACTCACCAATGGTCTCATATTCATGACATGAAAAGGAAGCAACATCAGTGGCCAGAGACGTGACCACGGCTCCAACCGGTTCACGCTGCTCACGAAGACGCTGCAGCATGAAAAAGCTGGGTGAGGGGAGAGATTGCGTGCTTCAAAATCAGTCCAAAAGCCACTGTTCATGTTGGGTGAAGTTCCTGTTTATTTTCAATAATCAGCCGTTTGCTAGGCAGAGTTTTTCTGCATCTTCTGCTGTCAGCCTCGTCTGTCTGCTTCAGCTCCCTCTGAGGTTCCTGTTTCTGCAAAAACAGAAGTACGGCCAAAAGCATGTCGTAGGCCAGACATTTCCCTAATACCAGTTTGAATCTTTAAATGTCAGCTTCTCTTTTTCTTCACTTAGAAACCGAAAGCAATGCATGTTAATCCAAAATTACACAATGTACTTGTTAAGTGTGTGTGTGTGTTATTCTTTCCAACTTGCAAATCTGCAATTAAATATTTTCATTAATGTCATGCACAAGTTATAAGACAAATTTAAAATAATATCTAACAGACATCATACAAGTCTGATGTCCAACACACTATTCATGTGAAGCATCTATGGGCAGCGAGTATTGTTTGGAAACAAATACTGTGAGTTTTATCCAGAACATTCACTAGAATTTGCACTGACTGCTCAGGTTTATCCTTTTTTTTAAATCTATATGTTTCCTATATTTTTTAATCTTGTATAATAGATTTTATATAGGTACATATTTTGATTGTTTGTCATTCTTATATATTGTGAAATCTTGTAAGATATTGTGAGAACAAGCCAGTCTTTTGAATGGTTCTTTGAAAGATCCGGCTCCCTTCAAAGAGCCATAAATCCCATCTCTGGCAAATAACGTTGTTCTCCCGCATCCAAGCAAACACCCCGTATCAGCTATGGCTGTCTTTTAATACACAGGTGAAGCTGTCCAAATATACTGGCTATAAGTTATTTCTTACGTACACTACAAAGACCAAATAAGGTCATTCTCAACTGTAACTATATGTTTTACTTGTAAACTGTAAAGTCTGCAGTTATGAGAGATACTGATAACCGGTTCATCTGAAAGACAGATTTAATGAGCTGAAGTAGGATATGTCAAATGAATGAATGAATGAATGAAAAATACTTTATTAATCCCAAAGGGAAATTCAATATTGTAGTAGTAGTAATTTTTTTTTTTTTTTTTTTTTTTTTTTAAACAATCACATTAATTAATTAAGGGCTTTGTTCTTCAGCCTGATAGCTGCTGGAAGGAAGGATCTTCTGTATCTCTCTGTCTTGCATCGGACTTGAACAAGCCTCCCACTGAACACACTCTGTTGTTTCGTCACGGCGTTGTGTAGGGGGTGTGAAGGATCTTCCATTATCTTCGTCAGCTTGTACAGAATTCTTTTTTTGATGATCAACTCCAGCGGCTCCAGAGTTACTCCAAGCACAGAACCAGCTTTCTTGATCAGTTTGTTAATTCTTTTCAAGTCTCTGGTTCTGATGCCGCTGCCCCAGCAGATTGCTGCAAAGCTGATTGCACTTTCAACAACAGACCTGTAGAACATTTGCAACATTTTGGTGCAGACGTTAAAAGATCTCAGCTTCCTTAAGAAGTAGAGTCTGCTCTGACCTTTCTTGTAAATGTAGGGGAGACTGGGGACAGTTGCAACAATTTTTTAATTTCTCTCAGTTAATCAGAGACCATTTGGATTAGACGTGCCAACTTTTTATATGTTGAACTTACATCTGTCTACTATTATCCCATACCATTTAAAGACGAGTACATATGACATATCGGTCACAGTATTTATTTGAATGGAATAAGTCAGATGTTGCAACTGACCCCAACCATGGGGACGGTTGCAACACCAATCAGGGACGGTTGCAACATTTTAAAAATACAGTAAATTAACTTTAGTTTTGTATTTTGAAATTATGTATGGTTTTACAATATTGTTTTATGATGATACTTTATAAAATTAATCAAATATTAGTGGAGTTATGTTTGTTTATGTGTGGAACAAAGGCCTACCTTGGGTCAATGTGCAGATGTTACAGATGCTATTCAATCTCTCCATATTTAATTGTTAGACAGGAAGAAGAGAACAATTTGCAATGCAACTTTTATTGAACATGTATCTATTGTACAAAACTGCAACTGTATAAAAACAGATTTTTGAACCTTGGGTTTCCTAAAAGGTGAACAGATACCCCAAAATGACACAGCTTTTAAACAATAACCAACCCTCATTCCCCCAACATTTCTGCTGGCTCAATGATTTTTTAACTGGTTCATTCTGAGTCACAGTTGTGGCATGTTTAAAAATCACCTCCACCTGTGCAATCTTTATGTGCCCAGGACTTGCACATCCAGCATTGCAGCCACACGTCCCTGGATTTCAAGTAGCTTTCCAAGCACACAATGCAGACATGCAGAGTCTGACTCGTCTCTCTTTCTTTTTGGCTGATCTTTTGTTTTCTTTACACTTGTCTTTGTGGTTTTCTTTTCTCCGATTCTTTTTTTTGACTTCTGCTGATGATGTTTGATGCTTCTTCCAAAATACTGAGGGGAACCCCTCTTTCAGTAACCTTCTTCCTTACTCTTGGCATACTGAATACCAACATAATACATTTAAAATGATTATTTATTATTATAATTATTATAATATACTATTATAAATTATTAAATATATTATTATATTTTAAAAAATACTGTTGTGTGGTCTGTTTTGATATGGCTGCTTAGGTTGGGGACAGTTGCAACAACTTGTTGCAACTGTCCCCAACCTGACAACTGTGACAGAACATCATTTGCTAGCTAGACACACTGTCCTTGACGCATGCTAACAATGTGACTTAGAAGTCAACAAAACAATGATTCAACCTAATTAAGTTTTGATTAATTCATACAAAAGGCCAGGACAGTATGACAAAAACATAGCAGATGAAAAAGATTACTTTCATACCTCCAAAACAAGTTTTTTCCATAAAATGAAGCAGCAGATGTTAAATGTGACATCTGTGTTTCTGGTGGGGGGAGGGTCTACCTGAGCATGTGCAGTATAAGTGTTATCACTCTGGCATGTTTCTGATTGGAGGAATAAGACTTGTTGCAACCGTCCCCTGTTGCAACTGACCCCAGTCTCCCCTACTCAGTGTTGCTTTTCCACTCAAGTCTGTTGTCCAGCTGAACTCCAAGGTACTTGTATTCCTCCACCACCTCCACCTCCTCTCCCATGATGGAAACACATCTATGTGTGTTCTTGTTCCTCCTGAAGTCAACAATCATCTCCTTTGTTTTCTTGGTATTCAAGATGAGATGATTGTCACCGCACCATCAAACATGCTCTATGAAGGAAATGTAACGTGTATACTTTACAAGTTCATATTTTTTATACATGTCCTTGCAGACTCTCTGGCTGTGGACTCTCAGACATTCACTGTGAAGTTGTGGCTTCAGCTTTGAAGTCCAACCCCTCCCATCTGAGAGAGCTGGAGCTGAGTCACAATGAGCTGCAGGATTCAGGAGTGGAGCTTCTTTCAGCCGGACTGGAGAGTCCAAACTGTAAACTGGAGTCTCTCAGGTCATTACAATGATGTTTTTTTTTTTGTTTTTTTTTTTGCGTGTGTGTGTGTTTCTCTTTTGTTATTATCTTTTTAAGCTTTCCTTTTTAACATATTGTTCTGTGTATGAGTAACATTTAAAGTCAACATTATTCTAAACTGAGTCTTCCTCAGTCTTAGTTTTACAGATTGGGGGTCTGTTACAGAAAGCAGGTTATATTGAAACTCTGAGTATAATAACACCAAGTTGAGAGAAATTCAAGGTTTTC
Organism: Melanotaenia boesemani; assembly: GCF_017639745.1. Classification (NCBI taxonomy): domain Eukaryota; kingdom Metazoa; phylum Chordata; class Actinopteri; order Atheriniformes; family Melanotaeniidae; genus Melanotaenia; species Melanotaenia boesemani. Next base: position 22,817,742 of record NC_055699.1, on the reverse strand, counting down.
CATTTAGGATAGAGATGCGAATTTTACCTTGAGTCTGTTACCATGGCAACTGACTCTGTGATGCAAACCTCCTCTCTCTGAGTTTCTACCTGTCTCCTACCACCTAACATGGGTTGTCCATTCAAGTGGAATCTCATAGATTTAAAAGTAGAATTCAAACACAATGATTTACATCAGGAAGGGATTTTTAGATACTCAATAGCTGTGCAATCTTTTCCTGATCAATATTTTTCATCAAATGATACCATTTTGTGATACTTGGGACCTTTCTTTATAATGCTGGCAATGCAGAACATGTTAGAAAGACAACAGTGTGTCAAGCCATGAGGGAAGTCCTCATAAATTTCTGAAATCATAATTTAATAAATGAATGCAGCTTAAGGATCTACTGTTAGTTACACACATAGACTATAGGTAAAAGATGGACGGGTCACCTCTAGGTTTCTGAAGAGCTGAATTGAAGCTCACTGGGCGGTTCCCACCGTTGCCATCTTGGCAGCGTCACGTGTTATTTCCAGAAAATCCAAAAATGGGCAAAGAGAAAGCTGAGAGGGGGACTGTGAAGGTGGGGATGGCTGATTGACACGTTTCAAACTCCGAGCTGCCTTTAGCTAAGAGCTAACTGAGCTAATCCGGAGCTAACGGTAGCTAACCAGCTAACAGAGGTAGGTGTGCTAAAGCTAAGGTGCGCTATTAGCCAGCTAAAAACCGCGATTGTGCAACACTCTCCCTTCTTGCTGTGGATATTGGATACTTGTCAATCCAGGTATAAGTGCTCCACTGATGATGGCTTTTTTCTTGTGGTTTCTAACTCTGGGTAAAGATTGATTGAACCAACTCAAAACAGCTGTTCTGGAACCAAAAACTCAAAGTTGCTCCACAGTGAGGTAAGCCAGAGTTATCCTAAGTCTGTAAGGGATAACTAAAGAGTATTTCTGCTAAAAGGCAGAAGGACAGTAATTTAAATGGAATTTTGTTCTCTGTAGTTTGTAACTTAAATAGACTTCTACTTGGTTTGATTCATTCATACTGTTGAAACTTTGTATTAGTAACAGACATACTCATGAAGTTATTTCCTGCATTTTTATTGTTACGAAGAAGTAAAATCAAAATTGACGGAATGTAAGATTCCTAAGTTATTAATGAACCCAACATTTTATATGTGAAGATACACACACACACACACACACAAACAGATTTTTACATTTATTATAGTCGACACAAATCCAGCATATAAACGGGGCAGCTAGTGGGGTGGCCTGGGGGGAGCCAAGTATAAGTGTTTGTGCAGCAGTGATTAAATGTTGCTTAACTTTTTTTTACATCAGATGAACAGTTTAGTTGCTTCTAATACCTTCAATTCAGGGTTGTGGGGAAGCTGAAGTCTATCCCAGCTATTAGCAGGAGAGAATCAAGATACACCCTGGACAGGTCGCCAGTCCATCGCAGAACTTAGTTGTATAATTCAATTATTTTTTTTTTTATTCATTTTTATTCATTTATTTATTTTTTTTCGAACAAAGTTATAAAAAAAGATTCTCTTCTAAAAGATAAAATAAAATACATGACAAATCAAGAAGAACAAGAAAACAAGCAAGCAAAATCTTCCAGTCCCCATCTTTGTCCCTTTTCCCCTCTTTCTACAATTTGAATTGCTTGCCTGATTACCTTTGTGGTCCGAAAAAAAAAGGAGCAGGCAGAAGTAAAAAAAACTTTTCAGGGCCTGCTCCCAAAAACAAAATAAACATAATAATAATAAAACAAATATACTATCGGCTGTCAATTTATAACAAGCACAGCATTTTCCACAGAAACAAGGTAGTAACAAAGATACAATTAAATCATTATATTTCCGTCCTATATATACAAAATTTATCGGTTTTGAATAGTTTCTTAAATATATTTATTGTTTCACATAGTTTCATTTTATTGTTCAATTTATTCCACAAATTGACTCCCCGGATTACAGGGCTATGTAGTTTTATGTTTGTTCTTACTGGTTGTTTTTTAAAAATACACATTCCTCGCAGACCGTATCTACTTTCCCTAATCTGAAACAACCCCTGGATACCGTCAGGAACCTTCCGATGAATTACACCATACATTAGTTGTGCTGTTTTAAAGTCAACAAGGTCTTTAAACTTAAGTGCGTTCAGTTTAACAAAGAGTTGATTGGTTGGTTGTCTAAACTCTGCATTGCAAACGATCCTTATTGCTTTTTTCTGTAGAATGTATATTGGATCAGTGTTTGTTTTATAAGTGTTTCCCCAAACTTCCACACAATAGGTCATATATGGTAGTATGAAGGAACAATACAAAGTGAAAAGTGATGCTTGATTTAGGAGGTGCTTGACCCTGTATAAAACTGCAATTGATTTGGAAATTTTGGATTTTATATAATTTATATGCGATTTCCAGTTTATTTTATCATCTATTATTACCCCAAGAAATTTTATCTCAGTTACTCTTTCTATTTTAGTATTTTCTATCAATAGTTGTTTGTTTGTGTCTATTCGGCGATTCCCAAAGATCATAAATTTAGTTTTACTTACATTCAAGGTTAGTTTATTTTCATCAAACCATTTCTTCAACTTAGTGAGTTCTTTTTCGACGATATCCAGGAGTTGCTGCAGATTTTCCCCACAGCAAACTAAATTTGCATCATCTGCAAATAAAATGATTTTCATGTTTGTTGTCAATTCACATATATTATTTATATACAAAATGAACAGAAATGGCCCCAAAACTGACCCCTGGGGCACCCCACTTATTACACTTTGTACACTAGACTTAGCTTCATGTAATTGAACATATTGTTTTCTATTTTTTAAGTAGCTATTGATCCAATTATATGCTATCCCTCTAATTCCATATCCATGCAATTTTTCCATTAACAGTTCATGATTCACAGTATCAAATGCTTTCTGTAAGTCTAAAAAAATCCCTACAGCATATTCTTTATTTTCTATGGCCGTTGTTATTTCTTCAGTGAAATCTATTAATGCATGAGCAGTTGTCCTATTTGTTCTAAAACCATATTGCTGGTCATACAGTATGTTGTGTTTTTTTTATGAAATCTTGTAACCTTAAAAAGAATATTTTCTCCAGTATTTTTGAAAACTGTGGTAACAGTGAAATGGGTCTATAATTTGAAAGAACATGCTTATCACCTGCTTTGTAAATTGGTATTACTTTAGCTAGTTTCATTTCATTGGGAAAGACGCCTGTTGATAATGACAGATTACAGATGTGTACGAGAGGTTTTGCAATAAATTCAATAATATCTTTTATCAGAGACATATGGAGTCCATTACAGTCAGTAGATTTCTTATTTCTTAAATTTCGTACAGTGTCAATAATCTCCTTTTCATCCGTTTTTCTGATAAAGAAAGACTCTGTAATATTTATTTGGCTTACTACATTTCCTCTGTTTTTTGTCTTTACAATATCATTAGCCAAATTTTGACCCATACTTACAAATAATTTGTTAAACTCTTCAGCGGCCATTTCCACATTGTTGACCTGAGAGTCATTCATATTTAAAAAACTATTGGGATAATCTGGCCCACTTGCTCTCTTTTTAATGATATCATTTAGTATATTCCATGTCTTTTTTATGTTACTTTTATTGTCATCTAATAATTTGCTGTAATAATCCTTTTTATTATTCCTTATAATTGTTGTTAGTTTATTTTTATACATCTTATATTTCTGTTCAGCATTAACAGTTCTTTTCTTTAAAAATTCTTGGTACAGTACTTTTTTCTTCCTACATGCTTTAATAATACCAATAGTTATCCATGGTTTATCAACATGACTTTGCTTAACTGCTTTTTTCACAAGAGGACAGTTTTTATCATATAGTGCTAGGACAATGGACAAAAAGGATTCATAAGCTTCATTTACGTTTTCAACATAAACATCTTTCCAATCCTGATTCTTTAAATCTTCTTTAAAATTATTAATTAGGCTCTGTGTGGCTTTTCTAGCAATCTTGAATGTTTTAACCTTTTTCTTACTGGTACTACTGCTCTGGATAATTGCAAAAACTGGAAGGTGATCGGTGGTGTCATTTATTATGACTCCACTGACTATTTTCCTATCAATGACATTTGTCAATATATTATCAATAAGTGTGGCACTATGAGTAGTTATTCGAGTCGGACGCGTAATTGTAGGATACATGCTAATACTATACATAGAATTTATATAATCTGTAGTTGTATTGTGTTCATGAGTATTTAACAAGTCAATATTGAAGTCGCCACAGATAATAGCAGGCTTCATATTACCAAAATGACCATATAAATCAACTAGCTTTTCTGTAAAAGTATCTATAGAAGAGCCGGGTTTTCTGTAGATACAGCTTATTAACGTGTTTTTTGAGTTTCCCATGACCATTTCTATGGTGATGCACTCCATAACGTTGTCCACAACAAATGACATTTCCCCAACAAAATGACATGTATATTCCTTATCAATATATAGGGCCACACCCCCTCCCCTTGTTTTATTTCTATTTACAAAGTAACTGTCATATCCATCAATCTGCACCATATCAATTTGCTCTTCACATAGCCAAGTTTCTGATATTGCTATTATTGTGAATTTATTATCTAACTGTCTTATGCAATGTTTGATTTTTGAGACATTTGAATTTAAACTCCTACTATTGAAATGTATTATTGATATTGTTTCATCAGAAAAAAAATTACTTTTGTTGAGTTGTTCTTCTGTGTAGTATCTACAATCACAGCAACTGTTAATAAAAAAGTTGTTTTCAGGATCAATATCGTTTTCTATATCCAATGGTTTATGATCAGTATAACTAAATGTTCTCAAGTCCAGATTTTTTAAGTGAGGTAAAGGATCAGTCATAGAAATATCTGACATGCACCAATGATTTGTGCTTCTCCATTATCTTGTTTGGTTTTGCTGTACATTAAAAATACTGTTGGAATTATGTTTCATACCTGTCTAGCTCATTGATATCCCTGATGACATGAACCTTTGATTCCTCAGGGGTCGATCCATTTAACTTAATATAAACCTTACAGTTGGACGTCCACGTTGCTTGAATCTTTTTGTGTTTTTTCAGCATGCGAGCCCTTCGGGCTATATCAGAATTTTTCTTGGTTAGATGTTCATTTATATATACATCAGTTCCCTTCAGTTTCTTTCCTTGTTTTAAGATAACTTGTTTTATTTTTCGACTTAGCAAGCGAATGATGACTACCGGTGCTGTATTTTTGTTTTTACTAGGCAATGTGTGGCAGGACTCAATATCATTCAGATTGATTTTGATACCTTTACTTTCCAAAAAATGAGCTACCTTTCCCTCAAGTGATTCCCTTTCAGCCTCAGTCTCCTCGGCCCTTCTCCTTTCAGTAGTAGTATCTACTGTGGCCACCACATTTGCATATGATCGATGCCTGGTTTCCAAACCACTTATAACGATATTATTTCCCCGGGAATATTGCTCCAAGTCATCCACTCTTTTTTCCAAAAGAGCGATTTTTTTTGTCTTTTTCCATATTGAGCTTTTTTAGCTCTTGAATTTCCCCCACCAGAACCATGATCTTTTTTTGTTGGCTTGCAATAGTTGTGATTTCCCCTGAAAGAAAGTCAAGCGACTTTCTGATCTCATCTAGTTCATCAGGTAAAGCTAATCCTTTCTTTGGTGCCATAGTTATGATACTGTAAGCTCACCACCCAGTGGCTGTTGATGCCCCCAGTAAAGTCCGCCGCTGCCGCGGCGTTGCGGTGATCGCTTCACCTGGAGGCCGCCGCCGCCGCTATGGAGTGGTGATGATGCTCCCAGAAGCCGCGCTGACGTGGCGTTGCGGTGATCGCTTCACCTGGAGGCCGCCGCCGCCGCTGTGGCGTGTTGGTGATACTCCAAAGCCGCCGCTGCTGCGCTGACGTGGCGTTGCGGTGATCGCTTCACCCAGTTCCACAATGTGGCTGCCTGTGGCAGTTGTTTTCACTAAAACCTAGATGTTTTTCTTCTTTCTCATTAAATCTGCTACCCTTTTCTCAGTCTGTGCCACTGTGACAGTCTCATCATGTCAGAGAAAAGCTCATTGATGAGGATGAAGAAATGTTGAGCTGTAATTTAAAACCTGAATGCATTTTATAAACATTTTTTTTCTTTATTTAGATTGACATGGTGCAGTTTGTCAAAGATAAGTTGTGCTTCTTTGAGCTCAGCTTTAAAGTCTAATCCCTCCCACCTGAAACACCTGGACCTGAGTTACAACAGCCCAGAGGATTCAGGAGTGAAGCAGCTGTGTGGCTATTTGGAGTGTCCAGACTGTATACTGGAGACTTTGGGGTCAGTTATTGAAATCTTCAGTTTGTTGTAACAACAAGCAAATGTTATAACAAACTATGCAAAATACATATATGGTGTTAGCTGTTAAAATAAATTAATATTTCTCATTTCTATAAAAAATCTGTAGCAGAATATTCTCTTATATAGCATCTTATGTGACTTGACTTGACTTGGGTTTAAGATAATTTCAACAGAATTTACAAATATTTTCTGATTGGTTATATTGAGAGTAAGAACACATCAGTTGAAGCATATGAAGACATGTTTTGTTCTTTTTTCAGATTGTGCCATTGCAGGTTGTCAAGGATCAGTTGTGCTTCTCTTAGCACAGCTCTGAAGTCCAACCCCTCCCATCTGAGACATCTGAACCTGAGTAGAAACAACCTACAGGATTCAGGGATGAAGGAGCTATGTGGTTTTTTGAAGAGTCCAGACTGTAGACTGTAGACTGGAGTCCCTGAGGTCAGACACCATGTTTTAGTTTTTTAATATAATCAACATTTTATGAAGGTTGTATTGAAACTCATGACCAGTGCTGGGTAGTAACACATTACTGTACCGCCGTTACTTTTGTTAGTAACTAATTCTCTAATGCATTACTTTTCAAATAAAGTAACTCAGTTACCGTTACCCTATGGAGCATTTGTCCATTACTAGCTAAATTAATATATTTTGGCCAGCAGCTATGAGCTTCTTCCTGTTTACAGCAGTGATGCAGCACAACATGGGCAGTGTTATGAAGTCCGCTTGTAGGACTTGTTTTTCTGTGAAGTTGTGTTTAAGTTTATTTTATATTTTGAACAACTATTTAATTAAGTTTTAAGGATATTAATGGGATGATTTATTTAAAATGTTTTATTTATTTTTTTATTTTTTTACAAAAGTAAAAATTTCCTTTTAACATCAATGCATTACTTTTAGGTGAAAGGTAATCAACAAAGTAATTTAGTTACTTTTTGAACAAAGTAACTAGTATGTAACTAATTACTTTTTTCAGTAACTAGTACAACACTGCTCAAGACTGATCATGATGCTATTAAGCTACAGATTTAAAACATTAAAAGAAGGGAAATCATTTACTAGATATTTCCTTCTGAAGATTTGTCACACTTAAGGATTATAGTGTAAATAAGTCCAATAAATGAATATTACATATGAATATAATAAATGCACCGATTGTTCTGTTTGATACTAGTGGTCAGTTAAGTTTTTGGCTAGATTAAAAATCCTTTTCCATGGAAGCGTAGAGCTGGCACCCAAATAAAAGAAGGGGATCTTGTCACGTAATGTGATAGTTTTATTGTAAAAATGTGAAACGTATCATGTTTCTGGTAAAAAATGTGGAATATAAACCATATATGATAATCTTGCACTCAAGACAGGACTGCATTTTTGTGTTGGCAACTTCTTCCAGTCCAGGTGATGTATAAAGCCTATCTAATTTGTAATTTATTTTAGAAGATGGCTAGGACTTAGGCGTAACATCTGGTACCTGTTAACGAAAACCACACACATCAACAGATTTACTGTCTCATTGTGGGCAGGCAGGGGAAGTACCATACTGCTCATAAATATCCCACATTCCTCTGTGAATAACATTAAATCAAAGAAGAACAACTATGGACTTGACACACTGGGGCGCGACCAACGACAGTGCCAGGCAAAATTCATCGCCATCCAGGCAAAACAACAGACTGGATAGATGGACGAAGCCTCTGTGACTTCATCCGTAGGTTTCTGTAGAGCAAAAGTGAAGCCCTTTGGGTAGTTTCTACCTTCACCATCTTGGCAGCATCATGCCTGCCGTCACTCCTGGAAAATACAAAAATGGGCAAAGTGGCTGCGCTGAGACGGTGTTGTGAGCGTGGGTGTGGCTGATTGATGTCTTTCAAACTCCAAGGTGCCTGTAGCTAAGAGCTAACTGAGCCAACTTGGATCTAACGTGAGCTAACCAGCTAACGGTGGTAGGCGGGCTAAAGCTAAGGCACACTGTTAGCCGGCTAAAAACGGCAGTTGTGCTACACCCTTCTTACCCCGGATCTTGAGTACATGTCAATCAAAAGGACACGCCCCCAATTATGCCGAATTTCAAGATTAAATAACACCCAAACAGATGAGTTAGAAAAAATTCACCGCCCTCACATTTGTCATGAAGGTAACTTGACCTTAATATTAATCTTAATCTTTTAATCTTAAAATGGATTTTTGTACCAGGCTTTAAACATGTTTATTTCTGTGTGAAGTTGGTCTTCTTAACATGGGAGTCTATGGGGGTTTGCTCTGTTTTGGAGGCAGGCCCTAGCGGATAAGGGGTGAACTGCAATTTTTTTGCACTTCCGCATAGGCTTCACAATTCACTGCCAGAGGTTGCCGCTCGGGTGAAACCCAAAACATGGGAAATGACAAACAGCGGCAATAGCGCTTTGCGCTTTTGCATTGCACTTTCACATTGTGCTCTCTGATTGCTTGTATCTAAAATATTAGATTGGTTATGATATTGGAGGGAATTTCGACATTTTCAAAGCAGTCCGTGATTGACAAGGCATGACAGATGAAGACTCAAAAGATTTTGCTCATATTGACAGAAATCTTGCTGTTGACTCTATTGTACAAAAGAAAAAAAAACAACCCTGGGTTCATCCCATTTTACAAAGACACAGCATGGTGAATATCATCATTTGATAGTGGACTTCAAGGCTGATCCAGATTAATCCAGGAAAGTCACACACAACTAACATGATCTTTTCGTCCATGTTGAAAGTGTTTGCAGACTGCACTGTCTAGTCTGCTCTCAGCTCATTTGTTAGTCAATGAAGCCCCTCGCTGGTTGGTTGTAGTGCTGGTTGTAGTGCTGAGGGAATACTCCTCTAAAAATAAAAGCACTAAATAAAACAATTGGGTGTTTGTTCAACTATCATTTACAATGTATAATAAACTTTCACAAAAATGCACCTGCTTGTGGTCATCTAATGCTGACGAGTGTTGACGTGCATGATGTGCTGCAACATTGCTGGTTTGTGACCAGAGCTAATAGTTCAGAAATTGTGAGTGAAACCAAAAGAAAAGAGTAGATCAATGAAATTTGCCACAGAACTGGATAAAAACGTCGTTGTATTGTGATCTTTAGCTGGGTTAAATACAAAACTATCCACTTTGGAAAACACTCATATGAGTCTTATTTCAAGGTACAAACAAATCTGTACCCTGACAAGAGTACTAGGGATATGAATCCCAATCACTGAGGCTGATTCAATATGCATCTTGATACCCTGCCGGCGATACAAAACATTAACTATATAGTTAGACCTCCTGCCAATACGATTAGATACCTGCACCCCTGTTCACAATGCGATATGATTCAATAATGATTTGACAACAATTTAACTTTGTACAATGCGATTCAGTTCGATACAATTTATTATGCGATTCAAACACAATACAAAGAATTTACAAGCAAACATCTGTTTTCTAAGTAACATCAGAATTATTTTGTCCTCTCTTTTCCTGTGAAGGATGTATTTGATCCTTGTTTTCTATAAAGCAAACTAATAAATTCGACTTAAAAAGAAGGTCCAATTCAAGAGGATATTTTTTACTCCTAATAAACATTAAATCAAACATTTTTTTAACATTTGTTTTTAGTCTCATTCTCTACTTGTACAATATTTTTATTTAGGCAAGTTATTTTTGGCCTCTTAATAAAAGAAAAAAAAAAAAAAAAAGCACATGGACCATTTACAAACAATACTTATCTTAGGTCATTTTACTAACAATGTTCTTTGTAATTTTACAATGTTTTACAAAACACAAAAATATCTTCCCTTCACCTGTTGTCTCGCTTTTCTCCATGTTTGCTTTTTACTAACCGTGGCTGTGTGTTACGTATGGACTCCAGGAATACAAAGTAAGGTTAACAGGTTTATTCTGGAACAGACATACTGAAGATAAACATACTGTTACCAAATGCAGAGGGGAGGAATCTAGCAGGGGAGTGAGTCCAGGGTACGTGGTTAAGGTCTGACAGGGAGTGACTGTGGTGCTGGAGTATATAAGGACTAGTGAGACAATGAGGAACAGGTGTGACAGGTTGGGTGGATTGGAGAGCTGGGATCAGGGACAGGTGTGGAGAATCAGGGGAGGGCTGGAGAATCAGGGGAGTGCTGGAGGAGTGACAGGACAGACTGTAACACTGTGCCACCTGAGTCGCGTATTAATGGCAAAACTACAAAACATAGTGATGATGCGTTCACGGCTTCTCAAAAACATGGGTGCAGAGGAGATAAACTATGCATTATACCATGGTCCTGGTGAATACTTGATTGTGATTGGCTGTAGTGTGTCTGTTAAAACTTGTTATATCATGGTCTGGGTGAATATTTTATTCTCATAAGCTGTAAGGTGTCCATTAAAAAGTGATAATGGACACTTATGAAAGAAGTTCCGGTCAAAAGGCCTTATTGTTGTAAATTACTGTGCTGACTAAACGCTAGTTGGTAACCGTGGCAGCAGAAACTCAGACGGCCAACTGGAGACACACCAGATCGTGTCTGTGACATGCATTGCCGTGAAAGCAGCTTGCAGGCTTACTGGGCTCCGTCAGCCCAGGAGAGACGAGAATGGAGCAACATTTTGTCGTCCCACAACGTCCCAACCAGCAGTGGTCAGAGTCCACAAATGTTAAATCTCCGTCCTTCAAACGCCACTACGGACATGTCAGTATCTTTATGAAATGTCACGATCAACGGCAATGTTGCTTTTAATTTTAAATAGGTCATTGCCTGTTTTTCTGTCTTGAATACTTTACTTGCATACTTGATACAGAGTGAATGGTGGATAACATTATAAAAACAATTTAGGATAGACTTACTACTTATTTGATACACATTTATTGATCAGAGTAAAGGGTGGATAATATTCCTTGCAATAAAAACGATTTAGGAAACTGTCTGTGGACTTTGACTGTTTGAAACAAAATGTCTCATCATCCTTTGGACACATACAAGCTATTAGAGCTGCACCTGCCCTCTAAAATGATACTTTGTCTCACTTAATATAACGTTAAGCAATCATCTTCCTCCCCTCCACTGATCAGGTCTAATACAACAGCTGACTGACCAAGCTGCCAGTTCTGTGTCAGAGCCAGTTACCTTGGCAATGAGCCACAACAAAATAGTCCACTCAGCCGCTTCTTGTGAATAACTTAGGATTTTAATGGTGAAAAATAACATTAACGTATTAATAATTAATTTATTATTTATTTCTTTTGTAAGTGACCATGGTATAAGCGGGATAATGCCATTGTCCATTATCATCATTATCATAATTTATCATTAATTATCATAAATGATCATAAATTAATGGTTCATGCCTCCACATTGTCCATAAATTTATGATAATGGACACTTTGTCGGGCATTATCCCTTACTTATAGGACATATTAAAAAAAGTTCTGGCCAAATAGCATTACTGTTGTAATTTATTGCGCTGGCTAAACGCTAGTTAGTAACCGTGGCAACAGAAGCTCAGAACATTCGTTAACATGTGTTATTTCCTTGGCAACGCATCACAACAAGAGATATTAAATAGTCCACTCAGTCGCTTCTTGCAAAAAACTTTTTACTTCTTTTAACAGTAAAAAACAACATTAACATATTAATAATTGATTTAATATTTCTTTCTTTCATAAGTGTCCGTGGTATAAGCGGGATAATGCCCTTCAAGGTGTTCATTATTAGAAATGAATGGACTTCGCAGAAGCAACCTCCACTTCCACTTAGGACGGTTCACGCCTCCGCGTCGTCAATTAATTTCTGATAATGGACACCTTGTCGAGCATTATCCCTTACATAATCTATGGAACCATGGGGTTTAAAGATTCACACAAGCTAAGGAAGATACATTGCACATGTATCTGATGCACAATGAAACTGCAGTCGCATCGCAAACGTCTCTGATCACTAATTCAAATCTGTGAAAGTCTCCATCCCTAAGGAGTACTAGTTTTAGTTTACTCTTATCAGTCTTGTTACTTGTTACTTGTTTGAATTTTCTTTTTCCCTAAAACTTTACACTGAACATTTTTCATCTCTGACCAGATTATGTAGCTCTCTTTGATTTCAAGCAAGAATGTTGTCTACTAACGTTGCATAATTTATTTCATACAGAATGACCTACTGCACATTATCAGAAAGGAGCTGTGATTTTCTGGGTGCAGCTCTGAAGTCCAATCCCTCCAATCTGAAACACCTGGACCTTGGTGGAAATAGTAGTCGGGGCTTAGGCAGGCTTAAAAAACTGTGTGGTTTTCTTGCAAGTCCACAATGTCAGCTGGAGACTCTGAGGTCAGTTCATTGCCTGTCATTATTGATTTAATTTCAGTTTAATTCAGCTTCATTTGTAAGGTGCTAATTCACAGCAAAGTAATCTAAAGGCAGAAAAAAGAAAGACATGCAGATTACATTGTTCAAATGCACGTGTCACTATTATCCTGATCCTTCTCTGAAGGGTTTAAATGTGGCCAGCTCCATGTTATTACTCTATGTTTACATTAATGCGTGTGAGGCTGTTTTTCTGACATCTTTATGCCTGTGGAACAGTGATTTATTTATCCACAAAAGAATCACAGATGACTGATTAGATTATGATTTTAATTTAATATTTCATTCTGTTCTCAGCTTGTGGGACTGCAAGTTGTCAGAGATCAGCTGTGCTTCTCTGGTATCAGCTTTGTGGTCGAACCCCTTCCATCTTAGAGATCTTAACCTGGCAGGAAATGAGTTACAGGATTCAAATGCACAAATGTTGTGTGCTCTTGTGAGGAGTCCTTACTGTCGACTGGAGACTCTAAGGTGGGTAACATTTCACAAAGCCAAGCATATATCAGGCAAGAGAGTTTTGTCATATTTTTTTTTTTTTGTGAAAATTATTAAGCTTGTCTCATTTATTACATAGTTGTAGGATGGTTATTTAAGATGATCTTGATTAGTTTTGAACAATTATTCTGGTGCACCTGTATAAGACGAGCTGTGTAACACTAAAATTAATCTTTGTACTTTCATTAATCATAAGACTTCTAAAAGAAATACAAAAAATATTTCAATGAGTTATTTGTCTGATGTTTGTGAGTGAATTCTATTAATTAAGAGAGCCTAGGATTGCTTTCTAATTTACCTAAAATGATTGTTTTCTCATCTCAGTTCTGAAATTATTCATACAGGCTCAATGGTAGGACAATCGAAGGTTCCAGTGATAAAATTGGTGAGTACTATAATTATACCTTATATTTATTAATCTATTGTTGTTGTTTTTTTGTTTAAATCTGTCTTGTCCGGCATCTTAGCAAACTGGATGGTAGTCTGGTTGCTGTGTTTTGCCAAACAAATTTGCTCTGTGTTGGAGAATACCTTAAAATTGATTAGTTTTCATCAATCCAGATAGTACTTTTTTCCCACACGCCCTTCAGGCGGGTACTCTGTTCCCACATGCCTAAAGAGTACTAATAATCTATTTACATTTCTCTTAGGTCCTTCTCCCTCATGTTGATGGAGTACAGACGACACTACTACTTCTCTCAGTTGAATATTTATTGATTACAATTGATATGAGGAATGTGTCTCTGAGTTCTGTTACGTGGCTGCTAGCAAACAGACAGAAAAGTGTCCTGCTGCCTGCCACAAACAGAACACTACTACCTGTTTTTTGAACCCATTTATAATTACAGGCTCCTCCTTTTCCTGACAGTTTCTGCTGACTAATCTGCAGTTTCTGGGCAAAGTTCCATGTGTCATCTGACAGACGGCACTGGTTTCCTATTTTCTGTATGGGAGAGATTAGAAAATACTTTATTAATCCCTTTAAGACACACACACACACACACACACACACACACACACACACACACACACACACACACACACACACACACACACACACACACACACACACACACAAGCCCAGGTGCGATTTTCCTTTGCAGGATGCACTCTGAATCAGATAAGCCACTCAGTACGAAACAATAAACAATTGCATCCCTGACATAAACCACTCAGTACATTCTAGTAATCAATCTCTCACATACCATTTTTCACCTCGCTCCATATGAGGAGTCTTACTGTCGCAAAAGGATTCATAACACACTATTAGTAAATGTATGAACTTATCATAAGAATAAATGAAAATAAATAGTACACCTGAATAATTCCTTGATTAGTATCCCAATAAATTTCTTTACATCTGTCAAGGGGAGGTTTATGGATATAAAGCTCCTTTTTATACTCTGATTCATTTACTTATTTAATGTTATTTATTTATTTATGGAATCTACATAATCTTGCTGGACTTGACCGGAGGGGGAAGAAGAAAAAGAAGAAGGAAGACAGTAAAATAGAAAGAAAGAAGAAAGAGGAGACAAAAACACAACAAATAGAAGGGAACAACCCTGCAGTCCAAGCCATCACCAGACAACAAATTGCTTCACCTGAACAGAAACACACCAGAAAATTTCCTAAGACAGTTTTCACAGAAACAACAGAGCTGACAGTAATCAAGTTCCTAATTACTAACCAAGAAAAAAACAAAAAAAAACCCAAAACCAAAAACAAAAAGAAACCATATCACAAACGTATCACAACAACAATCAAATTGCCAGATACAAACTCACAGAGAAATTCTCTCAACGTGTAGACCCACCGGACAACTCAGTGACTGTGTCAGCATGCAAAGTACGAGGAATAAGAAGGGATCAGTGATGAGGAGTGGTGAGTGAGATTGTGCAAATGCGACCATGCCTCCACAGAGCCGAGGGACAGACTAGGGCAACCCAGAGACCCGGGTCATCAGCAGCAGCCCCGGAGCACGAACCCAAGCCACCCCACACTGAAGATGATCCCAGTCCCACCCAGAGGGTGGCAGAGGAGAGGCCCAGCCAGAACCCACAGTGGTCACGGGGCACAGGCCAGGATCGGCAGCTGCTGACCCCGCCAGGCACCGGCCATCCAGGGCGGCCCGAGCGAAGGGCCCAGGGCCCCAGGAGCCCAGTGGCAACCGCCTCCCCCAGGAAGAATTTATAAGGATTTTGATACTGTTTTAATGGAAATGCACCTGTTTATTTATTTATTTAATTAAAAACTACACACATTCATAAGAATATATATATATATATATATATATATATATATATATATATATGTATATATATACTGTATATGCCACTTTAAATCAGTACCCTCAATCACCCTACATTTTTCCATGTCTGTTATACAGTTTCTGCACAGCCTGTTTGTCAGGCACTGTATGGCTATGAGGCTCGGGAAGACAATGAAGTCTCATTCACTAAAGATGACATCATCATCATCAACTCTCTGACCATCTCTAAAGGTTGGATGACTGGGACTGTGCAGAGAACCTGCAAATCCGGCTTCCTGCCATCAACCTCTGTTGAATGTAAGTAGCATCATACTGTTGGAACCAAAGTTGTAAAGCTCAACTTAAAAAACGCTGCAGAGATCCAGCCAGCCTTCACTATGGAATCAGTGACATGTTCCACCAAAAGCAGCACCACACAGGGAAATGTCTCACTAACACGTGATTTCATTTACTTTACTTTATTTGTGTCTTTTTTGACTGCACAAAATTAAAGAAGTATGTGCAGAATTCTGTTGTGAAAGCGTAGCATAGATCAAAAGATAAACTATAAATTAAGTCTGTTGTAGCACAATTTGACAAGTTAGCGCTTTTTGACAGAAAACCAGAACAAAACAAACGTTTTTCTTGTTGTTGTAGTCTCAAGAAAATAAACAAAGGTCTTGTTGTCATGAAAAAGTTGATTTATTCCAGTAATTCCATTCAAAACGTGAAACTTGTATAATGTAGACATTCATTGCTCACAGAATGACATATTGCAAGTGTTTATTTCTTTTAATATTGATGATTATAACTGACAACTAATGAAAACTAGAAATTGAATTTCTCAGATAATTAGAATATTGTGGAAAGGTTCAATATTGAAGACACCTAGTGCCACACTCTAATCAGCTAATTAACTCAAAACACCTGCAAAGGCCTTTAAATGGTTTCTCAGTCTAGTTCAGGTGGCTACACAATCATGGGGAAGACTGCTGACCTGACAGTTGTCTAAAAAAGGACCATTGACACTTTGCACAAGGAGGGCAAGACACCAAAGGTCATTGCTAAAGAGGCTGGCTGTTCACAAAGCTCTGTGTCCAAGCACATTAATAACACCCTGGAGAGGATTGTGAAACAAAACCCATAAAAAATGTGGGGGAGATTCACAAAGAGTGGACTGCAGCTGGAGTCAGAGCTTCAGAAACCACCACACACAGACGTAAGCAAGACATGGGTTTCAGCTGTCGCATTGCTTGTGTCAAGCCACACTTGAACAAGAAACAGTGTCAGAAGCGTCTCGCCTGAACTAAAGACAAAAAGGACTGGACTGCTGCTGAGTGGTCCAAAGTTATGTTCTCTGATGAAAGGAAATTTTGCATGTCCTTTGGAAATGAAGGTCCCAGAATCTGGAGGAAGAGAGGAGAGGGACAACATCCATATTACTTGAGGTCGAGTGTAGTTTCCATAGTCAGTGATGGTTTGGGATGCCATGTCATCTGCTGGTGTTGGTCCATGGTCAATGCAGCTGTCTACCAGGAAGTTTTAGACCACTTCCTGCTGCTGACCAACTTTATGGTGATGTAGATTAAATTTTCCAGCACCTGCACACAGTGCCAAAGCTACCAGTACCTGGTTTAAGGACCATTGGCCAGCAAACTGACCTGACCTTAACCCCATAGAAAATCTATGGGGTATTGTGAAGAGGAAGATGTGAAATGCCAGACCCAACAATGCAGAAGAGCTGAAGGTAACTATCAGAGATACCTGGGCTCTCATAACACCTGAGCAGTACCACAGACTCCATGCCACGCCGCACTGCTGCAGTAATTCAGGCAAAAGAAGCCCCAACTAAGTATTGAGTGTTTTACCATGCTCATACTTTTCATGTTCATACTTATCAGCTGGCCAGCGTTTCTAGAAATCCCTTTTTTGTATATTAAATAATAATCAAATTTTCTGGGATATTGAATTTGGGGTTTACATTAGTTGTCAGTTATAATCATCAAAGTGAAAAGAAATAGACATTGAAATATGTCAGTCTGTGGGGAATGAATGTCTACATTATACAAGTTTCACTTTTTGAATGGAATTACTGAAAAAATCTTTTCATGATAATATAATTTTCTGATGAGCACCTGTATATATTCGTAAACATTTCCACCCTAAAATTTACAATATAGTGAAGTCAGACAGCTGTCTGAGATGAGCAGACTTAAATAAGCTCCTTTAACTGAGGATATAATCTCATATCTAGGATTTCCCTTTATAGACAGCATATAATAGGTTACACAAGCTCAGCCCATCTTCTAGAAGCATGGGGACCCAAAATGCTTTTGAAAAGTCTTAATTTTTCCACCAACTTGATCTGTAATGGGAGTCTTTGTCCTACTTCTAACTTTTCTAAGTTTTTGAATTATTTGTTGTCTTATCTATGTTTGTTGGTCATAGAAATTGTTTTACCGAGCTGTTAGTTGAGATTCTGGACTTTCTGTGGATACCACACATGTTTACAGTTACATTTACAGACCTGAGGCTACACCCGGAAACGAGACGTTAACTGCTTAACTCCCGGTATATATTTATATATATATATATATATATATATATATATATATACATACATACATACATACATACATACATACATACATACACACATATATATGTTTATATATATATATATATATATATATATATATATATATATATATATATATATATATATATATATATATATATATATATATATATATATAAACCAGTGTTGTTTTTGGCAGGCATCTCAGTTTTAGTGTTAGTTTTATTCACATTTGAGTCATTTCTAAGTTGACTAGTTTTAGTCAAATATAGTATTAGTCTTTTAACAAGTTAATTAAGGCCAATAATACATATTAAAAAGTGGAATCAAGGCTGACAAGTATTGCTATTCATAAAACAAGTTAACCTTAATGCTTTTGTATAATAACCAGATCCTTTACCAGATTGATAGCTTTAGCCGAGACTTTCCCATCAACAGGGATGCAAACCAAACCCCTTCGTTGACTCTGCCACCATGATTCCTCTATGAATGAATAAACTGATTGTCTGTGTGCTGCACATCAGGTGGTGGGCGTGGCCAAGGTGCAGCAGCATTGCTGACTGACAGATTGCACTTACAATCGACAGAAATATCGTGCATTTTTAATGTCGGACAATCAGCCCTGAACATTTTCGTCTCATCTCGTCAACAAAATCTCACAAATGGTAAGAGTCCTTCAGAATGGTATTGGCTCACCTGAGGCGGTAGCCCCTCCAGTGTGGGTAGAGGGCACCCAATGATCTTCTTGGCTATTTTGGTCACCCTCTGGAGTACTTTCCTTTTGCCTGTTGCAACTCTGTAGCTGGCAAACCACGTACAGAGGCAGTATGTGAGGATGCTTTCCATGGTGGAACGGTAAAAAGAGACAAGCAGTCTCTTACTGATGTTTTCCTGAGGATTCTCAGGAAGTGGAGTCTTTTTTGTGCCTGTTTTACCATCTGTGGGGTCTTGTTCCAGATCAGTTTCTCCTCAATGTGGACTCCCAGAAAGCGGAAATCACTGACCCTTTCCACATAGGCCCCACCAATGAGAGTAGGCTGAATGTATGTTCTGTTCTTTCTAAAGTCTAGAATTAGCTCCTTTGTCTTGAATGTGTTCAGGAGCAAGTTGTTGTTGCTGCACCGCACAGTCAGCTGTTGCAACTCATCCCAATAAGCGGCCTCATCACCACCTGTGATGCGACTTACCACTGTGGTGTTGTCCACATATTTAATGAAGGTGTTGCGGATGTGGATGGGGTGCAGTCGGAGGTGCAGAGAGTGAAAAGCAAGGGACTCCTCATGCAGCCTTGAGGGGAACCGGTGTAAGGGGTGCAGAGGTGTGGGGACCGATCCTGACCCTCTGCAGGCATTCTGACAAAAAGTTCTTAATCCAGAGACATGTGGAAGGAGGTAGTCCTAGGTTCAGCAGTTTCCTCGTGAGACCATGGGGAAGGATGGTGTTAAAAGCTGAGCTATAATCCACAAAGACAAGGCGGGCTTAATTTCCTTGTTTCTCCAAGTGTGTCAGCGTGGTGTGTAGCGCTGCGTTCATGGCATCCTCTGCTGACCTGTTTGCCTTATAGGCAAACTTGTATGGGTCCGAGCTGGGGGCTATGAAAGTCATGATGTGACTCATGACCAGTTTTTCAAAGCATTTAATCACCACTGGTGTGAGTTCCACCAGCCGGTTGTCGTTGAGGCTAGTCATGGGGGATTTCTTGGGTAGGGGGGTGACAGTGGAGGTTGGGACAGGATGGGACAGCAGACTGTGTCAGTCACAGAAATATTTAGGTTCATTAGGTTCATTTAGAGCAGATCTCAAGATAAAACTTCCACTGAAAAGCAACGTGGTAGCTTGTAATTGGTGCAAAAATATGATCAATTATTTCAGCTGTCATTTTCAGTAGATCTCTTTTTAATTCAATTCTCCCAAAGGCCCATCAGTTACAGAGATATAAGGGGTTTATTTTTTATGAAACATTGATTTAGTTTGAATTAGTGATGTACATAGGAATATTTCAATTGAAAATGTTTAATAAATAGCTTTTATAACACATTACACCCGCTCCAAGGGCCAAAGGGGCCTGATGGTTCACCTCTGGTGCTGAGTAACAGTGAAAGTGATTTTGGTATTTCCCACAGGAAAGAGATTAAAACTGCTTTATCAAACTGAGACAGGAGAGGTTTATTATCTGCCACTCTCAGTCACCCTACATGTTTCCATGTCTGTCACACAGTTTCTACACAGCCTGTTTGTCGGGCACTGTATGACTTTGAGGCTCGAGAAGAAGATGAAGTCTCACTCACTAAGGATGACATCATCATCAACTCTAAACTCCGCAGTGATGGTTGGATGACCGGAACTGTGCAGAGAACCGGTAAATCCGGCTTCCTGCCATCAAACTATGTTGAATGTAAATAGCGTCATGCCGTCTGAACCAGAGTTGTAAAGCTCATCTTAAAAACGACACAGATATCCAGCCACAGTTAAAGCATCATGGTGGCTTGTGATTAGTTTAAAAAATATGATCCATGAACTCAGCTGTTTGAACAGATCTCTCTTTAAACTCATCATAGGCTGTAATTCTCCACTTACAGAGCTAAACACAAACCAGCTGGAAAACACAAAACAAACTGGCTTCTTTGAATTAACTCTTCATGTTTCAAAACAAACGACAAATTCAAAGGGTTTATTTAATAATAAACATTTATTTAGTTAGAAATAGAATAGAATAGAATAGAAATACTTTATTAATCCCTTCAGAGAGCCCTCAGGGAAATTTGGGTACCAGCAGTAATACAACACCAACAGTAAAGCAGGACAAGCACAAGACACAATATATACAGGTACAAAGCAAAATAGAGGCAAATAGAATGCAATAAATATAACAATAATAACAATAAGATAAGTTAATAAAACAATATAAACAAGCATTGCACACAGTAGAGGTGGTACAGATTCCCAGTTCACTATTGCACGTATACGTTATTGCAACTATTTGTATGGGTTATTGTGCATGTGTTGTATCAGGCGGACTGCACACCTCCCTCTCTCCCCTCCTTCTCCCCCTCCTGCCTAATGCAGAGTTGTACAGTTTGATGGCTCAGGGGACAAAGGAGTCTCTGAGCCGGTTGGTCCTACTCTTGGGGAGGAGCAGCCTGTTACTGGTCAGGCTTCTCTGTGCACTGATGACAGTGTGCAGAGGGTGACTGGCATCATTCACAATAGCCAGTAGTTTTTTTAGTGTTCTCCTCTCTGCCACTGTCACCAGGGAGTCCAGCTTCATGCCAACCACAGAGCCCACCCGCCTGATGAGTTTTTCCAGCCTGTTAGCACACCTTTTTGTCATGTTACCCCCCCAGCAGACAACAGCATAAAAAAGCGTACTAGCCACCACAGACTGATAGAACATCCACAGGAGTTTCCTGCAGATGTTAAAAGATCTCAGTCTTCGCAGGAAGCACAGACGGCTTTGGCCCTTCTTGTACAGGTGATCTGTACAGCATGTCCAGTCCAGCTTGTTATCCAGCCACAACCCGAGGTACCTGTAGTCGTCTACAATCTCCACCTTATTGTCCCTGATGGTCACTGGACGTGGTTGTGGGCTGGACTTCCTGAAGTCAATAACCAGCACCTTAGTCTTTGAGGTGTTAAGCTGGAGATGGTTCATCTGACTGCAGGAGACAAAGCCTGTGATGGTGTTGACACCATCCCAGACCTCCTTCATACGACTCTCACTCAGTTTATCCTCCACCTTCTTTCTGTAGGTGTCCCTCGCCACCATCAGGCATTGTTTCACCTCCCTCTGTGCTAATTGCATTGCCTCCCTGTCATGGTTCATGAAAGCCACCTTCTTCCTGTTGAGGGCAGCTTTGACATCTTGTGTTATTCAAGGTTTGTTATTTGGATAACAACGGACAGTCTTATTGGGGGAGACTACGTCCAGTCATGTACGTAAGATTATTATAAATAAATGTTTAACAAACAGCTTTTATAATACATTAGACCATGACCTTAGGATCAAAAAGCCCTGATGGTTCACCTCTGGAGCTGAGTAAATATGTAGAGAGATCATTTACCTGTTCTAAAGGTGGCACACACACTCACACACCCCCAACAAAGATGACAATTTAATACCAGAGTGTCTAAGAGGAAAATTGTTCTGACTCAGATCTGATGAAGAGAGTTCTGGTGAACTGGTTTGTCTTCTCCCATCAGGTGTCTCTGGTGTCAAACTGGATTCAGACACAGAGTCTGGTTCTTCCGAGGATGAAATGGAGACGATGAAGGTTAGAAAAATAATTATCTGACCTTCCACACAAATTTAGAGCTCAGCACTCAGCAGGTCATATAAAGATTTTAACGTCTGCGGCTGCTGATGCTTGTTCAGAGGGACAGACATCAATGCTGTGATTATAAAAACTGGTTTATAGATCAGATTTTGAGTTTACTGCAGCGCAGACAGGTGAGTTTTATCTTAACCTTGATCTTATACCACACCACAGCTTTTTATTCTTTATTTCTGTCACAGAAATGTGTGATTTTCTTTTTCTTTTCAACATAATTTCTCTGAATTGAAGCTTTGTCGTCATAAACTGTAGAATTCATGATCTGCACAAAATGCTTCAGTTATGTTCAGACTGTAAGAATATTTTTCTGAACAGAAATTGGTTAATTTGTTATCAAACATGTTTCTTTTATATTTCAGGCTCCTTCTGACGTCACTCTAGAGGGTGAAACTGAATCTGCACAAGTCTTGTACAGGTGATCCTCAAACTCATCTCATGACCCTGTTTAATCAGACTGAAGCTATTATTATTAATCTTGTATCTTTGTAATGGATAAAATTACCCCCCAGTCGTCCTCCTTCTTTTTCCTGCTTATCAGACATTTAAATTAATGGAGATCACTTTATTCATTCAGTTTATTGTTCTTGGCTGGATCCTGAGAAGAGTTCCTCTATTACTAGAACAACTTGAACAGGAAAATCAGAGGATATGTGCAGGTCATACAGCGTTTTAAAACTCTCACTAGTGGGTTTTATTAAATGTTGAACCTAAGCTGGAAACAACTGAATGAGCTCAACTGAACAGTTTAATAGTTGATCTAAACTTCAGGAGTTAGACTCCCAAAACCAGAGTACAGGCTCTTTAGGAGGAAGAACAACTAATGTGTCAAAACTCAGAGCTGAGATTTCTGTTCAAGTCCAGAAAGAAGATGAAGGGTCTTTCTGCTCCAGTATTGGTGGTGGTCTTTAAGGTGATCCTGATCAGTTTTGAACAATCATCCTCACGTTCTTGTATGAGACGAGCTGTCACACTAAAATTAATCTTTTTATTTTTTTTATTATAAGACTCAAACTGTAAAGACTTCAGCTATGAAAATAATTTCAGGTATTTTTTTATGATACATGGTTTTATGATTTTAATTACAGTTTATTGATTAAGACAGCCCAGCATTGCTTTCACATTTCTTGTTAAGTAAAGCTCATTTACATAAAATCATGATTTTCTCATCTCGCTCCTAAATTTCTGGATATGTTTATTCATGCAGGGGCAGTGATAGGACAGCCAAAGCTCCCAGTGACAAAATTGGTGAGTACTACAATTCTGCTTACTTTTATTGATCTATTGTCAGTAACATCTGATCTTAAAGGAATGTGCTGATTCTATTTTTTTTTTTTAACCTTTATTTAACCAGGTAAAAATATTTGAGAGCCAGTTCTCATTTGTAAAAATGACCTGGCCAAGAGGCCCCAGCAGGAATAAATAACGTATATACATACAAACATACAACTGTGCATACACAAGAACCACAATAAAACAATACAAAAAATACACCTAACAACGCAGAGCAAATACAAATATATAAAAATGAAAGGGGGAAGGGAGTAGGTTTCAGTATGTGGGACAGATCTATGTGAAAAGATAAGCATAAGTGAGAGTCAGCATCGTCAGCAGGAACAAGTGTCGACAATAATCTGTTGAAGTCTCTGTCTAAACAAGGAAACAGATATCAGAGATGGAAGTTTAAGAGTGCTCTGCAGTGTGTTCCAGTCATTTAAAGCGGAAAAGTGGAAGGCGTTACGGCCAAAAACAGTGGAAGTTTTGGGAGTAATGAGCTTAATAAATTCGGATGACCTGGTGTGATGAGTGCTGTGAGCGAAGTGGAGAAGAGATGACAGATAGAAAGGTGTCTTGTGCAAGATTGACTTGTAAATAAAAAGAAACCAATGATGGAGTCGCCAGGTGTGAAGGGATGGCCAGCCCACCAATTTATAGAGATCACAGTGGTGGGTGTGGCAAAGCGCATGGCTGAGTGGTAGAGAGTGTCTAACTTTTTAAGGGCTGTGCTTGTTTCCATTTTATAAATGATGTCACCATAATCAAGAATTGGAAGTAAAGTCAATTTGACTAAAGTGCATTTGGTTTCGTGGGTGAAAGAGGCTTTGTTACGGAAAAGAAAGGCTAATCTGGCTTTTATTTTGGCTTGAAGATTATTGATGTGGGTGATGAATGACAGAGATGAATCCAGCCAGATGCCCAGGTATTTATAGGAATTGACATAATCCAAAGCTGTGCCTTCTAAACAAGTGAGTATTGGTAGGGTGTCGGCACCAGTTTTCCGACTAAAAAGGATGCACTTTGTTTTACTGGAGTTGAGGCGAAGGTGGAGGTTGTGGAAGGACTTAGAATTATCTATACCAGGTCCAGGATTTGGGTGAACATTCCCAGAGATAAAGAGCACAAGAATAATAATTAACATGTGCCAGAGGGCAGCACCGAAAAAAAGTCCTTGTTTATCTTTTACTGAAGGCATAACCACGAGCAGAGAGTTAGAGTCAGAGAGCTGCTGCAGCAACATAGTTGAAAAGATCGGAATAAGATGAAATACCTGAGTGGTAGGAAGTCCGACAAATATTGTAGTCCAGAAGGATGAGACATCTGTGGGCTGTAGAGTAAAGTCCATCGTACTCCCATAGCGCAGCACTATAGCAGATCCAAGTGGGGGCTTGCAGGCAGGTCTGACAGCCTCTGGCTGAATGTGCAGAACAAATCCAAGTAGCACAGTCCAGAAGAACAATGTAGTTTTTACAGATATAACAAATCCACATTTGGGATTAAGACTCATTATTAAGATTTGTTGTGAATCTTAGATAAAGGGGGTAAAAACCGACCTTCTCCTTAAGTTATTCTTTAGCTTGATAGAAAATATCAGGGAGAATTTGAAAGGACTTTGATACGATTTTACTGGAAAATGCAACTGTCCTAATCAGAATCTGTACAATCAAAATCAATTAAATTTTATTTATTTAGCACTTTTCAGATAAATATAAATGAAAGTGTTTAAAATAAAGCAACCATGTTTAAACATGGGGGTGTTTGGGGATTTGAACAGGGCATTTATGTGGTTTGCATCATGTTCTCCTCATGTGGGTGGGTATGCGTGGATACTCCGGCTTTGTCCCACAGTTCAAAAACATTGTAAACATTGATTATTTTCATTCTAAATTCTCCCAAATAGAGTGTGAGTGACGGATTGTCTCTCTGTGTTGGTCCAGTGTGTACCCGCCTTTAGCCTGCTTATTACTGAACTGTGATTGTTTTATAAAAGTATTTTATGTGTGGAAACCAATTGTTTGGCCAAAATGATATTGTCATGTAGTGTTATATGATGTGATAATAGCATGAGGAGTAATATGTGTTCTGTGTCACTTCTGTAGAAAAGCATTGGTTTAATCAGGCAGAGAACAGTGGAAATGTTTGTGGAAACCAGCATAATGATCTACAGTTCACAGGAGACTTTGTTCCTTTTTATTAAGGAAAAATATTTTTTAACTGTGGGTTGGCTTAGTCAATTTATATCTTATTTTTATTGGATGGGGGGGGGGTCCCATGATACAGATGTTGCTCGTGGCAAACCTGAGCCGCTTTCTGAACCAATGGTACAGCCAGGCAGTTTTTCCTTTAAATGATACAAAGCCCGATACACACTTTGCAGAAATACTTGCTGTATTACTTGTCACACGCTCCGAAGACACAGCGCAATATGCCCCATCACTATGCAGAGCTATTTATTTTTTGGAACCGAGCAGGGAAGGAGGAGCTTTAGCAGAATGGTGGTTTTGGAATCTTAAAATGCTGGTTCTGTGTTGACGAGAAGTCCAAATGATAAACAGCTGTGGCAGAATCGCCAGGACTTGTCCCTGTTTGAATAAACCAAGCCCATAGTTTTCTTTTTCACCATCACCCTTCCAAGTGGCGCTGACATGCATTTGTAGTGCATCATCGTCTAATACTGTACAGTGGTTCTCAGCCTTTTTTTTTTTTTTTACCCTGTCCTGTCCAGCATCCTAACATACAGAACGGTGGTCTGTGTGCCATATTTTGCATTACAGATTTGCTCTACCAAGGGAGACATGTTATATACATGGCTGCCCTTGATATTTTTATTATTTTTATTGTAATCTTATTTTCTTTAGTCTTATATGTCAGTGCCGAACCTGACAGGGAGATAGAGGAAGAGAGAGAGAGAGAAAAAAAAAAAAAAAAAAAAAAAAAAAAGGGAGAAAAGGACAGGATTAAAATGTGGAAATAACAGTTGTCTATGCTGCCCAGAACATATCACAAAAAAAAAAAAACAACAACATAAATTACCACAGTACTACATGATACAGAAAGAAAGATAGAATGATGATAATATAAAAAATTACAATAGTCATCAAACGTACCTGCAGATGAACGTACCAACACACAAACATCAGCTACATCTAGTGAGCAGCGGATGGAGAGACGAGCACGTTTGTGAGCATGCACGTGTTAATATGCATGTGTGGCCATGCATCAGGGAGGAAATGTGTACCCGCAAGGGGGCCGCGATCACGCCGCACCCCGAAGCATCAGCGGGGGACGGGGGGAACCCGAGGCCCCAAAGGCCAAGCAGATCCACAGAGTACCAAGCCCGGGACAGCCAAAGCAGACAGAGCAGCGGCCCACCCGGACCAGAGCAGAGGGGTCCCCAGACCGGAACCCCCGGCGCGACGGGGCAGGGGCACCGGGCAGCCCAGGGCGATGGCGAGCAGGCCCAGTGGGCGCCGGGTGCTGCGGCGCGGGCCGCATGGAGGGCAGGCGCCCCACAGGCCCAAGGGCCACCCTTTCCCCCCAGCAAAGCCCCACCCAGGAACCCGACGGGGACCGACCGCCCCAGGCAAAACCACCGTGGGCCACGCCAACCCAACACCAAGGCTAGGCACCCCAGGGACAGGAACATGTCCGCAGCCCCCCCACCCCCCCAAAAAAAACAAACCTCTTTACCCCAACCCTTACCCATTCACCCCCCCCCCCCCCCCCCCCCCCCAAACCCCGCCCCCACCAGGGGCACCCCAGGGAGTCTAGGGCCTGGTGGGCCCCAGACCCGACCCTCTCCACATACACACACCCACACAGCCACATACATTCTCCCCGGGGTCTCACCAGCCCCCCGATGCAGCACCGAGGGCAGCCCCCAGGGCAGATGGCGCCCAGCAGCACCCCACACAGGACTCCAGGCAGGCACCGAACCTCCACCCCCGGCAGCCCCGAGTGCATCCCGGGACACGAGGGCGTAGGAAGACCCCGGCCCCCCTGCCCCCCAGCCTGAGTTGTGTGTGCATGAGTATGGGCTATTTATAATGCAATTAAAAACTGGAAGGAGCCATGAGATGGTGAGCAGGACCCCCTCAGGACTCCCTCAGTGTGTGTGAGTGTGTGTTATGTGTGTAGTGCAGTACTGTTAAATGTGGTAGTGTCTAACATGTAAATAAAATCGGTGGGAGAGAGGTCACAAAGGGAGGGGATGGAGGAAGGGCCACCTCGGTGGCTCCTTTCCGCCCACCCACAGCCCATGTGCCCATCCCCCCGAGGCCCTAAATGTATATTGATGTCTAGGTTGTGATTAAAATCTAGTGGGGCGGGCAGTCACAGGGGTCCACCGGGGGATCCCGCAATGGGGACCCCCCAGCCAAACCCACCGCCTCCACCCGCCCCACAGTGCCCTATGTGTAGTGTGTGTGATGTGGGGTGGCAGGGGAGGAGAGGGGCTCGGGGAGGGGCACAACTGGGAGGGAGATCCCCGTCCCAGCCGGTCCCGAGGAGGGGCACAACTGGGAGAGAGATCCCCGTCCCAGGCAGCCAACTCCCCAGCTGGCCGCTGTAGGCGCCCCCGCCCCCCCAAGACCACCCGAGGGAAGAGGGGCAAAGGCCCGGCCCCGCCAAGAGCCCAGCGCATGAGCGCCCCGGACGCCCACCCACCCCCAGCAGCCCACGCCACCACACCAGGGGACCAGAGAGCCCCAGGCCGCACACACGCATCCTGGTCGGGTCCAAGGCACAGCGCCCCCATCCTCCCCGAAGGAGCCCCCGGCGGGAGGGGAGAGAGCGAGAAGGAGAGCAGACTCCATCCCCACTGCCCACCAGGACTCCCGCCGCCCCCCTTCCCCCTACCCCTTACCCCTCCCTTAGACCCAACGGACACATTGTAATCCCAAGGGTACCTGCCCGGCATGGGATCAGCCCGACCGCGATGGCATGCCCAGGGCGACCAAGCCCCCCCGAGGCCCAGGAAGGGCCCACCAAGCTGGAGGGAGGCAGCCCCAGACCCCGGGGCACCCGCCCCCCGCCCGGCCCCCACCCCAGCAACCTGGCCGCCCAGCCCCAGGCCAGCCCCCCAACCGCCCCGGACCCCCAGTCGCCCCCCGGCCCGCCCCCAGTGAGCACCAGCCCCCAGGCCCCCAAGGCCCCGGAGCCAGTCAGCCACACCGTCCCCTACTCAATGGCCCCCCCGACCACCGACCCAGAGAAACGGCCAGGGCCGATGGACCCCCCAAGGCCCCCCAGCCAGCCCCACCCCTGACCCCCACAGAACGACTAGACCCCAGCACCCCTTCCCACTACGTGATGTGACTAATCAGCGGGGTCCAAGAAGACTGAGAGTTAACTGATTGGTGTTTAATGGATGCCGATACAGACTCTAGACTGATGTGATCCAACAGGAGATTTCTCTACTGGTTAATATTTACATTGTTTTTAGACTTCCAGTTCACTAGAATAGTTTTCTTTGCGATACTTTAAGGCCGTGAGGACCATATGTGCTTTGTTAGTGTCTATATTAATGTCACTTAGGTCACCCAGTAAACAAAGTTTTGGACATGCAGGAATGTTACATCTAACCAATGTTGATAAATCCTCACAGACCTTATTCCAGAACTTCTGGACAGGTGCACAAAGCCATAAAGCGTGTAAGTAATCATCTGCTGTGTTACCTGTGCACTGTGTGCAGATATCGGAGTGATTAAGACCCATCTTGAACATCCTTTGTCCTGTATAATGCGTTCTATGGAGGACTTTGTATTGTATGAGTTGTAAATTTGGGCTGTCTGTCATATTAAAGGCATTAAGACATATTTGTAACCAAAATGGTTGACTAGGATTGATGGATAAATTTATCTCCCATTTTGAAGTAGGTAGGGAATTTGAGTCATCTATTTTTAACATTAATCTGTATATTTTTTAAAGTAATTTGGGGGTACAGAGGTCCATAAAATCTGCTACTATTGGAGGAAGTTCCATATCTGTTCGGTGAAGGGGGAATTTTGTGTGTATTACGGTTTTGAGCTGTTGATATTCTAAGAATCTGTTGCTGTTAATCCCATATTGTGATGAGAGTGTATTAAAAGATAAAATGTTTCTGTTATGGATAATATGTTCAAAGTATTTAATTCCTTGGTTAATCCATTGGTTAAAGTTTAGCATATTTTTGTTTAGTAGAATATGAGGATTGTTCCAGATGGGTGTGAGTTTACATGGTATTATTGAGGAGTTGGTTTTATTGAGAAATTCCCACCATGCTGTCAGAGAAGTGCTGATGTTGACACTTTTAAAGCACTTTAGAAGCTTTAAATTTTTCAATAAAGTACCCCTTGCGGAATATTTTTTCAGCCAAGTACCCCCAAACTACCATAAAACATTTTTGGCAGGAAAAAGAAATGAAAAATACAGCACTTTATCATTTGTGTCTGGTTTATTAAACTGTAACTGAGCAAAACAATAGTCATTTTTAGTACCGTCTTTTGAACCATTGAGACAGAAGATAAAGAGAAGCAGACACTCACATATAGATATAATATTAAGTTCTAAATTAATATTTGAACATCACAAACAAATTGGTTCCCAAACAGATTCATTCATTAACTGAATGACATATTAAATTTAATTAATAAACAGCTCTTCTCATAAAAGAAATAATTAACAATAATTAACCCCAATTAACCTAGAAAAAAACACAGAAAATGTTCACGGAAATAAAGATTAACCTAATTTTAAAATGTTTTCTAAAATTAAATTAAAATATTTGTCATCTTGACCTATCTATTCTAAGGATCAAAAATAACATTAGCAGTTTAAAAGTTTTAAACTGTCAACACGTAAGCACATACGTCATCTGTACCCAATGTTCACATTAACTAGATTATTCACCGTGTCCGTACAGTGTGATGCATTAAGATCCCGAAACTATTTCTGGTGTTTTCCACAGGAAAGAGATTGAAACTGCTTTATCAAGCTGAGACAGGAGAGGTTTATTATTAGCCACTCTCAATCACCCTACATGTTTCCATGTCTGTCACACAGTTTCTACACAGCCTGTTTACCGGGCACTGTATGACTTTGAGGCTCAAGAAGAAGATGACGTCTCGTTCATTAAGAATGACATCATCATCATCAACTCTAAGCCCGTCAGTGATGGGTGGATGACCGGAACTGTGCAGAGAACCGGCAAATCCGGCTTCCTGCCATCAAACTATGTTGAATGTAAGTAGCATCATGCCGTTTGAACCAGAGTTGTAAAGCTCAGCTTAAAAACGACACAGATATCCAGCCACAGTTAAAGCATCATGGTGGCTTGTGATTAGTTTAAAAAATATGATCCATGAACTCAGCTGTTTGAACAGATCTCTCTTTAAACTCATCTTAAGCTGCAGTTCTCCACTTACAGAGCTAAACACAAACCAGCTGGAAAATTCACACAAACTGGCTTCTTTGAATTAAATCTTCATGTTTCAAAACAAACTGGACAAATTTAAAGGGTTTATTTAATAATAAACATTTATTTAGTTAGAATTAGTCATGTACATAAAAATATCATGAATAAATATATTTAACAAATAGCTTTTATAATACATTAGACCATGACCTTAGGACCAAAGAGCCCTGATGGTTCACCTCTGGAGCTGAGTAAATATGTAGAGAGATCATTTACCTGTTCTAAAGGTGGCACACACACTCACACACCCCCAACAAAGATGACAATTTAATACCAGAGTGTCTAAGAGGAAAGTCGTTCTGACTCAGATCTGATGAAGAGAGTTCTGGTGAACTGGTTTGTCTTCTCCCATCAGGTGTCTCTGGTTTCAAACTGGATTCAAACACAGAGTCTGGTTCTTCCGAGGATGAAATGGAGACGATGAAGGTGAGAAAAATAATTATCTGACCTTCCACACAAATTTAGAGCTCAGCACTCAGCAGGTCATATAAAGATTTTAACGTCTGCGGCTGCTGATGCTTGTTCAGAGGGACAAACATCAATGCTGTGATTATAAAAAGAGGTTTAAAGATCAGATTTTAAGTTTACTGCAGTGCAGACAGGTGAGTTTTATCTTAACCTTGATCTCATACCGCACCACAGCTTTTTATTCTTTATTTCTGTCACAGAAATGTGTGATTTTCTTTTCCTTTTCAACATAATTTGTCTGAATTGAAGCTTTGTCGTCATAAACTGTAGAATTCATGATGTGCACAAAATGCTTCAGTTATGTTCAGACTGTAAGAATATTTTTCTGAACAGAAATTGGTTCATTTGTCGTAAATCGTGTTCTTTTACATTTCAGGCTCCTTCAGACTTCACTCCAGAAGTTGAAACTGAATCTGCACAAGTCTTGTACAGGTGATCCTCAAACTCATCTCATGACCCTGTTTCACCAGCCTGAAGCTGTTATTATTCAGGTTGTATCAGCAATACTGGCTCCACAGTAGCTGCTGTTTGAAGCAGTTTTGGTATTTTCAGCAGTTATTACATGAATATGTGAAGATATGTGTACATGTTTGTAAAAGGCTTAAATCAAAATATCAAACACTAAGTAAATAATCCAGTATGATTACTGAAGGTTGAAGTAAATTCTGTTTCACCCTCAGCTGTATCTTTGCTATTAATTAAATTACCCTCCCAGTCGGCCTCCTTTATTTTCTAGTTTATTGTTCTTGGCTGGATCCTGAGAGGAATTCCTTTATTACTTGAACACATTGAACATGAAAATCAGAGGATGTGTGCAGGTCATACAACGTTTTAAAACTCTCACTAGTGGCTTTTATTAAATGTTGACCCTAAGCTGGAAACAACTGAATGAGCTCAACTGAACAGTTTAATAGTTGATCTAAACTTCAGGAGTTAGACTCCCAAAACCAGAGTACAGACTCTTTAGGAAGAAGAACAACTAATGTGTCAAAACTCAGAGCTGAGATTTCTGTTCAGGTCCAGAGAAAAGATGAAGAGTCTTCCTCTCTGCTCCAGTATTGGTGGTGGCCTCTCGTTGGCTGAGCTTCGGATAGTTTGTTGATTTGAGTGAAAAACAAGGACCCGTTCCAGAAAGTGGGTTATTGTATCTGAGTATAAGTGTTCTGTTACCATGGTAACCGACTCCGTGAAGTGATCCTACTTGTTGGCAGATTCACTATAAAGAAACTAGCCCCACACATTACCCCACATTCTGGATGCTGCATGTTTCTGCCAGTGGAATGTTGGCTTGTAGAAGGGCCCTGAGTGTGTGCTGTGCTTTAGGGTTCATGCTACATTTTAGACACTTTAGACTTTAATTTGATCCAAAGAATAAACAGTAGTTTGGGTAATTTTTCTCCAATGTGTCAGCGTTTATCAAGTGGAGTCTGATAATGGTTTTTAATGTTGTTTAAAAAGACTCGTTGTCATTTAGCCTCTCTGTGTCCTGCAGGTTCAAGTGTCCTGGTCCAGGTTCGTTCCAGTGTGCGCTGACTGGACTGGTGTTTGTTACAGCTCATGAGGTGGAGATACAGTACAGGACCGACCAGTGGGATGAGAAGCTCCTCCAATCAGCTGGAAAGACCCCGGCTGGACCGCTGTTCAACATCAAGTGTTCTGAGGATGCCGTCCATCAGCTTCACTTCCCACACTGCAAAACAAAGGAAGGTGAGCCAGACACGGTTAGTTAGTGATGAAGCCCATGGTCCTGTTAGTGACCCCTACAGGCTGCAGATGGCAACTACAGCCACAGTCTGATCAAACACTGTGTGGTGTTTATTCTGCATCACATTTTTCATTTCAGTATCCAAAATTTAAAAATTAGCTTAGTTCTTCACAGTAAACTGATAAATGTGTTTAAAATAAATTTAATCACAATATTATTTTTACAGCTGCTTCAGAAGAAACATGTTATTCTCATCCATCTTCTTTAGGGGATTTCATGTGTCTGACCTTTAAACTTTGACAAATTTCTGGATATGAGTGAGAATTTTAAAGTGAAGAATAGTGCAAAAGAAAAATTTCTCATCTGGGAATCACAAATAAAAATATAAATTTCCTCTAAATTTCTCTAGTTCTTTTTTTTCTGTTCTGTTTTCTCATTCTGCTTTTTTTCTCTATAAAATCTTTAAAATCAATACAACCTTTACATCTGTGGACATCAGCTCTCTTCTGAAAGAGGTCCTGAAACTCAAAATTTCTTTCTACCAGTGTTGATAGTTGTGTGAGAAATGGCCTCATCAGACAGTGATGACTTCTACAGTTTCATGATTCTTTATAAAAAAAATTACCACTGATGTAATGAAGTTGTCATTTTTATATTTATCTACTCTGTTTTCACAGCTCTGCTCTCTGGAGGCGTCCTGTCTGTCCTCCACACCTCTGACGATGGGATGAGCATCCTTGAGCCGCTGCAGATCACAGAAACTCATGTGATTGTGAAAGTTCCTCATCTGTCTGCCTTCGGCCTTGTCTGGGATCTCATAACGGGGTTTTTGAACATGAAACCGATTAAGGGACAGGTCCTGTTGTTCCTCAGACTGCCAAACACTGAAACACAGAAGCAGAATCTTGATGTGTTTCTGTTGCCAAGCAACATCCCTGTGAAGGAGGTAAAGAGTTATTATAACCTCACTTTTCCTTTTCTTCCTCCTGCTGCTTGATCCTGCAGAGTTCCAGGTCAGATTAGATAGTAAATCTTATCTAGACGCAGTTAGCCTCACTTAGTAAATCCATATTACATGAATACAGAGCTTTTTACTCTATTCAAAGGTCCTGATGACCACAGATCAAGGTTGGAACGTAGATCACCAGGTGGTAATGCTCATCGTCAGGACTGATAACAGCAGCACATTCATTCATTTCAACTTCATTATGGAAAATATTTATACAGTGGTGGAAAAAAGTTTTTTGGACACCCGCATATTTGTGAAATATTACATTAAGACATTATTACCTTAATATTACATTCATTCTCTTTTTATCATTCTTAGTAGTCAAGTGCAAATTCTTTTAATACCATCACACCCAAAATGCTAAACAAACCCTAAAAACGTACAATTGATTGGTTCCATAAAAACACAGGAAATTTTGAGTACTGGGTAATTTTGATACCAGTGATCCACCAGTGAAGGTTGTGCTTTTTTTTTTAAAGACACAATTTCTGTTGCTCTGCTTTGTGTCTGTTTAAAATGAGCACATTTGAAGGTTCTTTAGAGACAAAATGATTGAAACAAGGAACTTAACACATGCCAGAGATACAGATTCTCATCCTGGAAGGGAACAGCTGCTGCCAGACATCCAGGAAGTGCAGATGGATAATAACTGCAGAGATCCAGACCAACCAACAGCTTGGAAGATGAACCAAGATCTGGGCGTCTACGGATTTCTTTAGCAGGGAAAGGCCGCATCCTGATCTGCATGAGCAGGAAAAACCCTCCAACACAGGAGCTTCAGCAGCAGTAGTCAAACCAAACTGGTGTCCAGTGTTTCACCCACACTGTACGTAGCCGACTGTTAGATCGCGGCTTAAGGTTCTTCAGGCTGTCAAAAAGCCCCTGATCTATAAGAGATGGAGGTTAGCCTGGCATCATTGGGCCCAAACACACAAGACCTTATTAAAACTGTTATGAATTTAGTTTACTTAGTTTTTTTGGAAACAATGAACCAAAAGATATTATTTGTTTTCTTTTGTGTCTTGTGTAAATGACCATAAAAGTAAAACTGAAGCTGTCTGAGAAGCTGCTGCTGTTGTGGCCCAAGTTGTTATCTTTGCTGGAATATGCTAATTTTACATTTTTTGGACCTCACTGCATTGACATCAATCAACCACAGACACATTATCCAGTATGAAGGGAGGCAATTAACAGAGAAGCACTTAAAACAGAACAAATCTGTGTGTAAAGGAGAGCGATTGGTAAGTCCTCTAATTTAAAAGTTGTGCTGTGTCTCAAGGTCTGTGCACAGCATGAAGACTCTGAATACGTCAAGGTTCCCCCCACCTGTAAACTCATCAGAGATCAGAGTTACTCTGTTCACTGTCCAGTCGCCTGCATGATTCAACCATCAGTGAGTATTTCTAGACACTTTGTTAAAACTGTAACTTTAATCAAACTGCTCCTTCTGTCAATTTTGGATGAATTAAAGATACTGACACCATACTCCCAATTTCTAGAGGGAAGATTTTGACCCAGACTTTGAACCAAACTACCACCCAACCTTTGAGATCCGCCTGCCTACAAACACAAAAGAAGTGACGATCACAGTCAGAGACCACACAGACACAGAAGTCTGGGAGCGTGAGGTTGATCTGCCAGGTAAATTCTAAATACATCTCAATGAAATCAAATTTTATGTGTACAGCCCTTTACAGTAACTAAAAGGCACTCAAAGTTCTTTATAATTGAGTCATAAAAAGTATGTAAAAACACTGCATAAAAACATAAAATAATTAAAACACAGAAACACAATTAGAAATGCTACAGTGCTGCAGGGTATTCAGACCCTTCCAGAAGTGCAGAAAAAGGACAAATAAAATAATAAAGTACACCTAAAACCAAAGCTGCTCTAGTTGGAATTGAAAGCAAGTCTTCAGATTTGATTTATAAACGTCACCCACCTGGTAGAGATACAGTAAAGAACATAGAGTTACACGTGCAGATGGATCCATCATGCCTTCATTCTTTGTTTTATTTATTTAAGCTTGATTTTAAATTATAATTTTGGCTGGGCAAATGCCAGAAAACACTTGTGGGGCAGATGAGGAGGAAAGAGAGAGGAAATAATCAATCCCATCAAACAGTAATGCACGTACACTTTTGGAAATCTTTAGAACTATAGAAATGGCATTAGATTGTGGTTAAACATTTAAAAGTGTCATTAAAAACTGTTTTTAGGAGGCCTTTAGAAACAGAGACAGAAATAAAAACATCCATATTCAGTGTTTTTTGTAACAAGTTAAACTTGGTTCGAATTACAGGGGAGCTGAGGGGAACTCGCCTCTGAAAGGCAGAGGAGCCCATCTAAAGACATTCAGGTGATGCTTTAGGGCAGAGGTCCCCAACCCTGGTCCTCAAGGCCCACTATCCTGCAGGTCTTAGATGTCTCCCTGCTGCAACACACCTGATTCAAATGAATGGCTCAGTTGCAGACTTGTGCAGAGCCTGTCAGAGAGCCGTTTAATTTGAATCAGGTGTGTTGCAGCAGGGAGACATCTAAGACCTGCAGGATAGTGGGCCTTGAGGACCAGGGTTGGGGACCTCTGCTTTAGGGGGACCCCTGAAAATAGTCCACTACATACTACGTTACATTTAATTTTTCAATAAGGATTCTGATGTTCATTAAACTGAATAACATTAATTTGTCAGCATTGTGTTTATTTAATTAAATGAATTAAATCTCCTAAACGACACAGTTAAGCCGTTCTGTTCAGCACCATGGACAGCAGCTTTCCATCCTTGTTTCTGATTAAACAAGCTGCATCCAGTAGCATAGAGTTTTTTTTTTGGTAGTTAACATATTTTTTACCACGCTATGTGCACTAATATATATGTGCGTGCACGTGACTTGCAAAGTTGCAATGCACGAGTGAAAACAAGGCTCTGGTGTAATTTGAACCCTGGTTACAGTCAGTTGATGCAGCAAATGAAGAGGACAGTTATCCTGAATGAGACCTGGTTTTAGGGATGTGACACATGATAAGATATGAAGACTGTGTGATGGACTTGGACACTGGCTGCGTTTTGGGGGGAACCCGCCTGTTGTTGACGTTGGTTCAGCAGTCGTTCTTTTATTTTCTTTTCTTTTTTCTTTAAGGGTTTTTGCATGGTAACAAGTCTTCATCTCTTGTGAGCTTATTGCTTATCACAGATGAATTCAGTCATGTTTCAGAGTTCAACAGTGCTGTGAAACCAGTTTACTTCTCTGAATTTAAGTGGACAGTAGACATGTGGACACAGAGATTATTACTAAAGCAGAGCCACTGAATTAAACAGACAATGTGACATTAAATGTCCAATTATTTCAGTGTGCTTGTAAATTATTAAATAAACATTTTCTTGGCTTTCTTCCAGGTCAAAGAGGTGAAACCCCACAGAGGAATGTCCCAGGGGTTTCCCTGGAGGACCAGGTCCCAGCGGAGGACAGGCTGCTGTCAGCTCGAACACAGTTTATCAGCAGGGTGTCTGAACCGAATCTGGACAAGCTTCTGGATAAACTCCTAGAGCGCGGCGTTATAAATGAGGAAGAGATGGAGTCAGCCAGGACAAAGGCCAGAGCAGAAAAAGCTCGAGATGTGATCGACATGGTGCAAAGAAAGGGGACCGAAGCCAGCTCGGTTCTGATTGCTGCTCTCCGCGAAGTGGATTTGTTCCTTTCCAGAGTCCTGAACTTACACTGAAGCTTAACAAGAAACTGGAGCTGTGATGAAGAGTTTCTACAACAACAGACTGATTTCATGACTGTAATCTTAACTTGTGTTTTAACTGGATTTTGACTCTGAAAGTGATTCTCAGTGTGATCCAACCAAATCTGGACTGCTGTAGCTGGATGGTGAGCAGGAAAACAGTTTTACTGAGACGATGCATCTGCAGACATCAAGATTAGCAGAGCTCAAGCAAAACCAACTTTTATAAACATGACGGACATCAGTCAGAAGCTTGTCTACATGCAGATGCTTCAGCATCTAACCACAA